>NW_009939603.1:0-15036 GCF_000696875.1 Nestor notabilis | reverse complement strand
TAGATTGGATATAAGGAAGAAGTTCTTTACAATGAAGGTGGTGAGGTACTGGAATGGGTTGCCCAAGGAAGTGGTAAATGCTCCATCCCTGGCAGTGTTCAAGGCCAGGTTGGACAGAGCCTTGGGTGACATGGTTTGGTGTGTGGTGTCCCTGCCCATGGCAGGGGGGTTGGAACTAGATTATCTTAAGATCCTTTCGAACTATAACTATTCTATGATTCTAAGTTCCAATAGGTAACTTGTTTTCGTGGTAGGTACACAAAACAACAGACAGTTTTAAGAGTTAACGAATGGCAAGTAACTTTAGCTATAATTTTGTGAGACCATTCTGGCAGGATGCTTATGAATATTTCTCTCATGCACTTGTCTTCTCTGATTTGCTTGGACTTTCAAGTTTGAGTAAGCTTCAAGATATAACAAAACTTCATCAAAAACATTCACCTGTTTTCTAAGAAATTGCCTGTGATATATCCAAAGTTAGGTGCACCTGAAAATTCACTGTCTTTCAGTGATCCTGCAATGCTTTCTGAATATTCAGTTGACTCAAATTTTTTGTATTCCTAGCCTGTATCTCCAGCTAGTGCCCTTAGCAGCCACACTTAACATTCACTTCAGCTTGAATGCCTGTAAATGATATACAGGCCTTGAAAAGCCTATTAAATGTATTCCAAATTTGCATTCCAAATTTATTCCCAAAAGAGCTAGCAGACATAAAAATTGCTGAAAAAGCAAAATGCTACTATGATCTTACAAACATGCCAAACTTCTGAGAAACAGCAGCTTTAGAAGTTTCATTCATCAACCATAAACTTGCCCATCCTCATTCACCATTTCTTCTTTATCTGCAACATATTCTTAATAGTTACCCTGAGCAGAACAATGTATTTTCTTGCATTATTCTACCAAAATCTCATTTTCATCTGACACAAAGCCAAAGTGAGGTCGGGCCAGACTGAAAGAAATATTTTCAAAATCAGTTTTCTCTAAAGGTTAGTGGCCAAGGATTTCATAGTACCTTTACTTTTTTTTTTTTTTAATATTATGCAGAAAAGACCTGAAAGATTTGAAGAGAATTTTTATTTCACTTTCCCAAGATTAATGGTAGAGGATAGCTGCAGTAGAAGAGTACAATGCCAAGCTTGTGATGAAGGAAGAATCAATAGGAAATTACAGAGAAGTCACAGAGTAAACATAGATTTGAGGTGTAAAAAAATGTAAAGAAATCCTGAAACACTTTTAAAATAATCCCTGAAGTGGAATGCTGGGCAGTTATCTGCTGTAGGATCAAGGAATGTGTATGCATAGAAGAAGAGTTTTTTGGCTGTGTGTGCCAAACTGCTATGTTTATAAAAAAAGAACCAGTTATTACTGAGCATCAGTCAAAAGGCATACCTGACAGTAACATGCAGATTACTGATGTTTTGAACTCAGTAACAGTTACTCTATTAAGTTTTCTGCTAGGATGTGTGATTAAAAGTTCATCTGCACACTCAGAACAGAGAGACAATGATAGGTGGACGACCTGGAATAATACAGTCCCAGAAGGTCCCAGGCCCTTCACAGAACCCATAAGTGTGTCACAGCTCGCCTCCATGAGCCCAGAGAAATACAAGGACCAAAGGTAAACAAGAATCAAATGAAGGACTCAGAAGGGACACCCAGTACATATGTCTCCCAGAAAAGTCTCAACCACATGTTCAGGCATGAAATTCATCAAGATGTGTCAATCCCAGAGGACCTTTCAGACTGAGTAGTGTTGCTGCCCAGGCGTATGGGAGACATTGTGGAATGCAGGGGAAAGCATCCTGCAACTGCACAAGACTTATAATGGGATGTTTAGGGGATGAACCAAAGGCAGGGAAAGGAATGGATCTAGGTGATTTGGGGAGGAACAACAGGGAAAAACAGGGATAAATGCCATTTTTGTGTGAACAGTGGGCTGGTTGGTATGCTTGCCTGGCCTTGCTGTGATTAGCACAGTCTGCCCCATCTTCTCATTAATCTCCATTTCTATCTTCTGCAGGCAGGGTCATGTGCATGGGGGGAGGGGGTGTCTGAGTGCCAGCAACTGGAGTCAGACCATGGGTCAGATGGATCATCTGTGGTGCCAGCAACTGGAGAGACCAGTGAGTGAACTTAAACACGATCAACTAGGTTATGACCTTGAGCCATGCAGACTGAAATGAGTGAAAACAAGTGCCAGTGATTTGGCTGGGAGTAGGGGTCAGAGTGTGTCCATGATGGCAGCAACTGCAGTGAGTGTTGGTATGCAGTGGAAGTGTGAACACCAGCAAAGACCAATCTGGACTAGCTGGTGAGAAACCACAGGAAGTTCCACCTGAACATGAAGAAGTTCTTTACTGTGAGGTGACAGAGCATTGGAAGAGGTTGCCAAGAGAGGTTGTGGAGTTTTTTCCCTGAAGATGTACAAGAACAGTTTGGACCCAACCCTGAGCTATGCTTTAGGTGACCCTGACTGAGCAGGGGAGTTGGACTAGATGACCTCCGGTGGTCCCTTCCAACCTCAACTAATCTGTGAGTCTGTAATTCTGTGAGAATAAAATTCTGGATTCTGATCCAACTTGTTTTTAAAACGCGTTATGTACTGAATCAAAACTTCAGTGAAGTATGTGCCTGTACAGAAATGACTGAGCAGTCCATGCTGCATAATGGGACTCCAGGACTACTATGTAGAGAACTCTACATTATTGAAGATAATAAATTCTGTTCTTGCCAATTCTGTAAAAAACTTAACTACTTACAGCTAAGTCTCAAAATATGTTTTTCAGTTCAGCAGTGGATGATAGAAAGTAAATGCTGCCTGAAAGGTTTTGCAAAGGTATAAATGATGCTTTTAAAAATAGATATGTTCCTGACTGAGACATGTAGCAGAAACAGGCAACCATCCAAGAAATTTTTAAAAATCATCTTGGAAGACTATTCAAAGCTGTACTGAGATACTGCATTTCTTTGATGTGAAAAACAAGCTAAAATCCTTAAAGAGCTTTTGCAAGTGTCATGTTGTTTTTTATATCTTCTGTTACAGTATTTTTTAATTTTTGCTTCCAGTCACCAATCAAGAGAACAATATATAAGTTAGCAAGTGCTACTTGCATTATAAACTGCCCATTTTGTCTAATTAATTTGATCTGCCACTCAATTAACAGGTATATTAAGGTGATTAGGCTCTCCAATTCCACCATAAAGTTTTCAAATAAAATGATACTGTCTTTCAAATTATAGATAGCCTAAATTTAAGATATAAACTACCTTATGTTCTTCTACTTACTAACATTTGAAGTACCAGATTAAATGACAAAATTACTAATTAGACTTTGCTGATACGACAGCATATAATGAGAGAAAGTGGTTGCAGTACTAAAATGGAGATTGGAAGGAAGGACAGTTCCTTTCTCTCTCTCAGCTCTTTTTACATAAACCATTTGATTTCCCCATCTTCAGTTCCCTGATGGAATAATTAGCATTCCTTTAACTCCAGCACACTTTTACCTCCAAAAGATTTGAGAAACGAGATGACATTAAGATCTCTGGAATGAGACATTTTGCTATTTAACTGAGAGGGGAAAAATGGATTCCTCACCACTAAGTATATTGATACAAAAAACAGTATAGAGACACTCAAAAATGAAACAAGAGGAGGGGGAATGAGGCTGTAACACTGTTTTGGAAGATCATTCAATTTAAGATAATCCAAGCAAACAAAACAGAACGAGTAAAAAAGATCTATCAATCCATAAGGGTGATAATGGACCTTATCAAAACCAACTGTATGTCACTGGAGTGCCATTGACAGGCAGTCCTTCTTAATAACACATCTCACAGAATATGCAGCAAGTTTTGATTAGTGAAATGTAGTCACTGACAACTAAAACAATAAGCTTTCTAACACAACTCTTCTTCCTGAATCTTAAATCAGGAACATTAACAATTAGATAGAAAAAGGAGGTGTGATGTTACAAAAAATAAAAAAAAAAGAGCTTCCCCTACAGATGTCAGCAGGAGTCACTTAATCAAGGTCTTGCTGCTCACTGAAATACTTCTTAAAAAAAATGGTTTGGGTTTTTTGTTTGGTTTTGTTTGGGGTTTTTTTTTTTTGGAGGGTAATGGTTAAGTGTAAGGAACAGGGAATTCTAAATATGTTTTGATCTCTGTTAGTTCTTAGCTAAACAAGCTAAAAAGAAAGGAAAAATGCAAATAAATTGAAAACCATCAAGTGCTTTGGCATAGCTCTTGACAAGCTCTTGACAAGAGTCAAGAAAGCAAAAGCTAATAGGAAGCTGTCAGTTTCAGCCATAAGCTTCATCAAACTTTAAGTTACACATTACGTTTTCATCTTCCACAGCACTTAAAATATAAAGGAGGCATTTTTATATATATCAGTCATAATAATTTTGCTGTATAATCCTGAGGAGGAAATACTCATGTGCCCAGGTCTCAATGAACATGGCAAATAAAGACAGCTTTACATTTTAAAGAAGTTATAAAATTACCTTTGCCATTAAGGAGTAAGATCTTGGGATTATGACACTTAGTTCTGTGAAATCACCAGCTCAGCGTTCAGTAGAAGTCAAAAAGCAAGCCATGGATTAGAATATTAAGAAAGGAACAGGCAACAAAATGGACAATACCATAATACTGTGGTATAAATTTCTTCCAAAATTCAAATCTTGTATGCATATATCCCCTCAACTTGAAAAGGACACATTTAAATGAGAAAATGTTCAGAGGAGGGTTACAATAGGTAGAGATTGGCTATCTATGAGATCTGACTGACTAGGCAAACACTCTTCTGTATGGAAAAGATTATGGAAGTATATAAGCAAGCAATGGTATTGTGAGACAACAAAAGAAAAAAAATCAGTCTTTTCCAGTATGCATTCCAAGGAACTTCAGGGTAAACAACTGAGTGTCAGATTGAAAGGAAATGAAAGGAGAGGAATGTAGAGTGCAGAAAAGCATAAAGTGTGCTGTGGATGCAAAAGGTTTTTATGGATTCAAAAGGACTCTGAATAATTACTTAGGGTCATTAAGTAGATTGCTCATAGAGGTGGAAAGAGTCTGAAGATGAAGACTACTCAGAAGCATCACACATATTTGCTTTCTCCTTATTCTTCCATGAGTGGTTTCCAACTGTCCCTACTAGAAGAAGTAGAGTTCAGAAGTTGGTCTGAATTCATACACCCATTCTTGTATTTTCCCAGAGTGGGCTAGATTTTCAACTAATGCCTCGCCTTGAGCAATTTTGTCTAAAAAATCTACTCGCTTTCTGATGTCCAGTCTGGTAGGCCACTTAGAAATACCATATGTACTATTTTAGGCACTTAAAAAAACAACTTTCAATCTTGACCCATTGCATATTAGCATCAGTGCCTTTAAGGGCCAATGGTACACCAAAGATAAAACAAGTCAAGAATTTTCTGAAAGTTTTCCTCTCAATAAATGCTCAGAAGGTCAGCATGTGTTAAAATATAGGTTAGTTTGGCAATGCAGATAGTAGTACTCCATAAGATTAAAATTCGTTTATACACATGTACTAACCAGTTTCTTGCTTAGCTGGGACAGAACCTCTGTCCTAACTTGAATCTTTAAAAAAATTCCAGTTTACCCAACTTGCATATTCTCCTCTCCCCACCCCAGTTCAGCATCAGTAATAGTGAATGTCTAGCCACCATGCAAGTGAGGTCAGTGTAGTGATATGAAGGAAAACAAACCTTTTCCCTTTTTTGCTCATTTCATTCTCTCTAGATACAGTGTGTCCACAGACTCAATAAAGCTGATGCAAAGCAGGGGACAAAGCTGGCCCTGTCAGTGACAGAATGGCCATTAAGCAGAATGGCCTTCTTATTGTTAATTTGTGCATACAGTCAGTGTAACTTTAATGTAGATATCCCCTTACTAATGTTGTGGAAGTTTTGTCCCGAATGCAGGCTCATTATCTGGTACACAGCACTAATTCACACACCTAGTGAAGAAATTTCTATTCTTTCATTCTAGTTTGCACGAAGTAGGGAGCTAGATAGTAACCCACAAACACCTAGCTCACTGACTGTCACAACTTTTACACTATATACATGTTAGCAAACAAAGACATCGGCCTTGATTGGTTGCAAAGTACATAAATCTCTCACTATTTAGTGCTCCATTTCCTATTTATTAAGCAGCAACCTCCTTTCTCATGTTAATTGGTCTCCATGCTCATTTTCTACTTCTCTTTGGGTCTGGGGTGTTTCTTTAGTCAGTGGTCTATGAGTCAGTGACCACGATCTACCGCTGCCAGAATTACCTTCCCCCCAGATTGTGCCTAATTTTGCTGAGCTCATTTCTTGTGGTAACACCCAGTCAGCTCATCTATCTTGTGGTCTTGTGGAAGTACCTCCTTCTTGAAGTTACTCCTCTAAACAAAGGATTTGCTGGTGCTAAACATAGCATACAAAAATATTTGTTATCTGAACTATTAACAAATCATCGCACTTAAGATGACTTACTAGCAATGCATTTAATTTTATTAAGTGTTTGGTATTTATTCCTCCAAGTTAAACCTTACAAAGCATAAAAATCCCTGTCAATAAGGTTGGATCACTATTTTGTTTTTCTTCTGGAAGGTGGATAGAGGAAAGGGAAAATGGTATTTAAGAACACTGTTATACCCATTTAAGGGGGAACAGCAGTCAATCAGCATATCAAAGTAAGTTGCATCTTGTGCACTGCTTCTCTGAAATAACAAAATGGCCCAAAATTGTAGATGACTGAAACACCTGTGGTGCTATTATCAAGATTTACTAGAAGAGACAGCAGTTTCCATATAAGCTGAATGGCATAGAGATAATTTTCTTAGAAGATCTATAGAAAGAGTAAAAGTAATCAAACATAAAGGCATTTTAGAGTCTCTTAAATTGAAAAATGCTGGGGAAAACCCCTTCTAATTATCATTTAAGCACTTACGGTATCTTTTCACAGCATCCTGGCACTTTTCTCTACTAATTTATTCAAATTCTTTTTGCTACAACAACAACAAAAACCTGATCAGGCATGGAAAGCCCAATACCATAGATGAGATTTTAAAGTTAAAATGTGGTTGAATGCAAAACAAAATATAGACAAAAACAAACAGATGAAACCCAAAGTTAATTTAAGTCATTACACCACTGTAATTAAAAATGTGAGGCTTTTTATTCATGTCATGCATGGGTAATTCAGGAAAATCTCTGCAAACTACAGAAGTATTCAGTGTGTAGAATTTGGAAACATCACTTTTTGGTCTGTAAAAGTCTGATAACAGATGGTGTTTTAGGAGGGCTGAGAGTTAGAAAAAGGAGAAATTTCTCTCTGAAACAAAATAATCCTGTAAGAGACAGCCTGTGATGTGTTTGCTGGATATTTCATAAGTAATATGTTTTCTTAAATGTCAGAACAAAACTAGTGTTTCAGCAGGCAGCACTGATTCAGACTACAGAAAAAGAAATACAATCAAATACAATACTTATCAGAAAGTAACTACCTGGCTAGAAAATTTAATACCTGACTAAATGTTCAGCTCTTCTAACTCAGTCCCAGCCGGGAGGCATGTTTGCAAGTCACCTCTCCATAACTACTATTAGGTCTATCCTCCAGTGATGGGGTCTGTAGCATAGGCCTATTGCCCTTTACTTGATCATTTATTTATTTATTTAGGTAACACTTTACTCATCAGAGTAGCTCAGAGCATGCTGAAGCATGTCTTGTTTAGTGGTGCAGGCTTTTTGTATAAGACAATTGCACATAACACTATCACATTGGGGCTTCACTGCAGAGCTTGCATTTAAGACTGTTCAATGATTCTTCCTCATCTGTATTTCTTCTAGGCTAAGAAATTTAGTAGCTAATACTTTAGAGTTTGAGATATGTCTTCTATTTCTTACCTTTTTCTTCCTTCTTCCTTTTGCTTTTATGCATAATAATATCTCCTTAAAACTCACCTGTTGATTTGGTTACCTTTGGTCTCTCTCTCAGGACAGAATGTATAATATGATTGATTTCTGAAAACTAAAAGTCTGTTTTAATTTCCTGAATATTATAAGTTGGAAACATAACATTCAGGCTTCAAATATTTGTATACAGCAAATACTATTCATATTGTCTTTCTTCTAAAAGTACCGTATTTATTATTTCATCTACATTCTGGTTAAACTCTACTCAGTTTTCACCACAAAGGAAAACAGCAGCATGTATTTGTGTTCTAATGTACATGTATCATTTTTTTAATTAAAATCCTCAGGCTATAATATCAAAGTTGACTCTTGTTAAATACGTTTATCTACTTTTAACTATATAGTTGTATGTCAGGAGATTTAGTCTTGATGTACACAAAGTGGAAACCTGTCTTTCTTGTCTGAGAAATATCAACGGATAAAACTCTGGATGAAACACTGATAAGCACATGCTTGTAGAAGCATAGAAAATATAAGTTGTGGGAAACAACAACTGAAATCTGTTGCCATGACAACAAAATCCTAATTCCATTTTCAAGAGGAAGTTCCTCAATGAGAAATAAACTGCCTAAGCAAGTTAAAAAGTTATGTTTGGGCTCACTGGCTCACATAAGTGCACAAAAATTACCAATGTCTCTACACAAGCACACTTTAAAACAAGACACTTATCTATAATAAAAAATACTGGAAGCGCCTCTGCCGTAAAAAAAAAAAATAAAACAGTATGTTAATGTGGCAAAGAAACACCAATTTAAAGAATCAGCAGCATCACTGATTTCAAAAGAATCTAACCCACTGAAGATATTGCAGAATGTATTTTCTTTCAGTTTGGTCTCTGTGAATTTGCCACTGCTGCGTATCATATTGTGCCTTTACTAGCCAAATACTTCTGGCACTCATACTTTCTGAGGGGGTCTTGAACAATACCTGATTCAGTATGAATCTGTCAAAACTTGAATCCATGGTTTCTGCAATTTCCCTCCACTGCCTCCTAACAGTAATTATTTTTACATCTGGATTTGTTTCAAGTCTTTCAGCACTAACCCAATGCAATAAGAACAGAAATAGGATGCCATTTTCAATTATTTGTTAGTATTCAACATACAAAGCCTTTATTGATAAGAAAAAACACATCTTTAATTAAAATAATAGAGTTAAGAAATAATTTTCTGAAGAGAAATAGAACTGGAACTTGCTCTTAGAATGAGCTTTTTTTTCTGGTTGATGCTCAGTCTTCACAAGAAGCTGTACATTACTGTGCATAATGGTTTCATCTACATTGCTAATTACATCACATCATTATTTAGTGAATATAACGAACTGAACATGCACATCTTTAGCTGGTGGGGTGCATTAGGAGATATAACATTTGCTCTGGATTGATGTTTAAGAACAGAAAGACTTTTGAATTACATAAAAGCATACTTTAAGAACATTTTCCTTTTCACAGGTAAACGGACACTGCTGTAAAGTAAATCTTGCACAATGCTATTTAAAACCTATTGCTATGTAGGTTCTTCAGTATGTGTTTTCATTCACACGTGCACTAGAGAAATACGGAAGAATTACAATGCTTGGACTTTTGTTTCAATAAAATCCAGGTGGTCTTTTGCTTGATGAGGTTAAGAGTTTCAAACTTTAACACACACACACTCCCTTCACTCGCTCTCCTTTCAAAATGTAAAAGAAAAGGGGGAAGGGGGGAACCTCAAGGTGACCACTGCGTCTTAGCGTGGTTGCGATTCGTTTTCACACCGTAAGATGGCCTGGCGTGGCTCTGCCTGCCCTCTCTTTACATCCGTGGCCATCATCACCCCACGTTCCCCCGCAGCACCGGCCGAACGCGCAATGATGGGCTTTGCGGTGCAGAGCTCTGCGCGGGCCTTCGGCGACCCCTGGCGGCCGCTGCGCGGAAACGCGCCTCTATACGACACGGACATTGCACTGACCTGAGGGGCTTCTGTTAGCGCTCTGTCCTCTCATTCGTGGGTTCCGGATCTCCAAAACCACCTCTGAGTCAGAAATCATTATTTTTTTTTTATCCTCAGTTTTGGAGAAGAGATTGGTTTTTTGTTACCTTCATCTTGAAAAAGCAGATGAAGTCAAAATTAGAGAGTGTCTTGAGGCACGCTTTATCCAAAGTATTGGACTTTTTTTGAACAGAGAATAGTTGCACTGTAAAACAATCGCTATTGCTCTGTTCTGCTTTATGGTTCCATTTTGCAACATGCCAGCTGCACTAAGCTCAAACATAAATCAGTTATGACTGAGGGAAAAAAAATCAGTGCCTAGTCATCACACCTTGAATCCTGTGTTCAGTTCTGGGCCCCTCGCTACAAGAGAGACAGTGAGGTGCTGGAGCAGGTTCAGAGAAGGGCAACGGAGCTGGTGAAGGGCCTGGAGCACAAGTGTGATGAGGAACAGCTGAGGGAATTCGGGGGATTTAGTCTGGAGAAAAGGCTCAGGGGGGACCTTACCGCTCTCTACAACTACCTGAAAGGAGGATGGAGCCAGGAGGTGGCTGGTCTCTTCTCCCAAGTAACAAGTGACAGGACAAGAGGAAACGGCCTTAAGCTGTGCCAGGGGAGGTTCAGACTGGATATTAGGAACAATTTCTTCCTGGAAAGGGTGGTCAGTCACTGGAACAGGCTGCCCAGGGCAGTGATGGAGTCGCCATTCCTGGAGGTGCTCACAAACTGTGTAGACGAGGCTCTTTGTGACACAGTTTAGTGGTGGCTTTGGCAGTGCTGGGGCAATGGTTGGGCTTGATGATCTTAAAGTTTTCTTCTAACCTAGGTGAGTCTGTGATTCTATGATTTGTACATCAGACAGTATATGTGATTTTTATAAAATGCTAAAGAAAATACATGCTATTATGGATAGGAAAGAAAGTCTAATTATGTATGACTGTACTTCATTTGAGACAGCACCATTGACAATGGTGACAGCTTTGAGTAGATAATACAAACAAATCGCATGAAGCTCATGTTAGGCAAAGATTTATAGAGTCCTAAGTGGGCAGAGGAGGCACCTTGAATGATCTGTCAGTCCAAAAACATCTTTGGAAGCAGATGCAACATTCTGTTACCAGCATAAAAGCACAGCTTTAAAAGCTTGACATGGAAAACAATCATTTTTTGTCACATGTATTTCACTTTCAGACAAAATAAATACCCGGCCATGGCCCAAAACAGTAGTTACTATTATAAACTACGGATGTTCTAATCTACACCAGGACACCAGCAACACATAGTAAACACCAAAACAAATCAGAAACACAGAACTCAATGAAACAAAGCTCCAGGCTGACCAGAGAAGACTTCTAAGCATCTGTACAGGATGCCTGAGCACAGCTCAGGCAGTCAAGTAGGAAATGAATCTTGTCAATACAGGCATTATAAAAGTCATAAAATCAAATGTCTATGTGGTTAGGTATCACCAGGTGTTTAGATATGATCCTTGCACTTAGATAGCTCTATAAATGGACATACAGCTAGAAGCAGAGTGAAAGAGAGGTGTTGTAATTGAGGCGTGGTAACCCTAATCTTAAGTCATCTTTCAATAAAGATCCCACTATTACTAAAAACACCAAAAAAAAAACCCAAAAAAAGTAGTTGTAATTACAAAATTCAGAGTTCTAAACTTGTTTCATCATTGACTCTCTTCCTTTTGAGAGTCATTTTCTTATAACTGGCAGTGTTTAAGGCCAGGTTGGACAGAGTCTTGGGTACATGGTCTAGAGTGAGACATCCCTGCCCATGGCAGGGGAGATGGAACCAGATGATCTGAAGGTCCTTTCCAACTCAAACCATTCTACGATTCTATGTGTTTTAATTGTCAGTTTTCCCTTTGATGCGCATTAATGAGGTTTAACCTGTAGCTCTTGTCAAGCAGGTCAAACAATTTTAGTATAGCACTTTGAGACAAAAAAAGAAAGGGATGAGTACAGAAATGGACAAAACTATGCTTCATTCCAGCTATTTAGCAAGTTTATGACCCAGTTTGTTCATCTGCATGGGTGCTATCTGCAGAGATGAACAGGGATTCACCTGTCATTTCAAATTCAAAATAATCAGATATATAGGAAAGTTGACATAAATCAAGTAGAAGGTTGTAGAAGACTGTAAGGGAATATACATATTTATTTCTATACAAAGGAAAATAGCAGCTAGTATACCAGTCATCAACTTATAATACAATAGGGACCATGCACTTTTGAGCATCTATTAGAATTAATTTTGAATTACCATTTAGATTGCTTTGGAATGCAGTTTCCACACCGACCCATCTGGAAGGATCCAGGATATCTCATTCATAAATTTATCCATTTTTAAAGCTTAAGAGCGAATGCTAGCATTCTATTACAGGTCAGACAAGTGAATATACAATTTTGGTTTAAATACCAGTTTCTCCAGACAGTATAAAAATTTGTTATTAATCAAATGTATATTAAGAATTAGTTTACATATTTCCATGTTCCATTCTGTGGTTCTAAGAAGGTTAAAATTAAAATTACAAAACTGATTCTTGTACCTTATAATAGCTGCCTCCAAAGGGATTATTAGTCTTCAGAAATATGAGCTACACTTCAAAACTGTGAATTGATATTCCCTGTGTCCCTATAAGATTTACTTAATAAACTCAGATCAACAATAGAACGGTTAGAAAAATGGTATTAAACGATTCACGGGGTGCAATGGGAATAGATTTCACAGTAGTTTCCTGCAAGTCGTCTGTAAGTGAACTGAAATGCCATCTAGTGTCCAAACTTCGGGAAAGTTTTTGTTTGTGTCAGAGGCATCGCCGTCCTATTGCACCACACAGTGTCTCAGGAGAAAATTCACAGATTCTTCAGACTATATTCCCAAAGTGAAAAATCTAAAAATAAGCAGGAAGTAAGCTAGTAACAAGATAACATCTAGGAAACAGCCATGTCAAAATCGGCTGTTTCTCCTCTATTAAACTATTGTTAGGTACATGAAGAAATGTCCCCAGTGTCTCAGTTCTATCATCTGCACCAAGGGTATCCTCTGCTGTACTCCAGAGGGTCATCAAGCCATGGTCAAGCATCTACTTAGAGGCTGTCTGGTATAAGGAGGAGACTATGGAGACCTCATAGGCATGCTATTTTGAAACTTTTAATTTGGGTTTAACACATCCTTGCAACTTTCTTTTAGTGAAATCATATCTCAATGTTTCAGTAGTTTCATTACAGTCCATTTCATTCAGGAATACAGATATTCAAAGCTCAGAGTGGGCAATTCACAGCAGTCTTGAAGTTGAGAAGTTTCATTTGGTTTAGACAGCAATATATGCTAATAAAATTGAGAACTCAGAATGTAATTTTGTCCTAAGTCTAGCATCCTTCAGAGACAGAAGATTTTTGTAAGACAGAATCTCAGGGTGTTTAAAGTTGGTTTGCTTTCTTGTCAGAGTAATACAGAAGAATAATGAAGATGTTTTTTGGCCATAAACTGAGGAAAGCAGTAAGAGTACCCTACAAAGAAGCACAATACATAGACTGCTCTGTTTGTGAGATGCAACTGAACAAAGCAAGGTTTGGACTTCCTACCTTTCTTTCAGGATCAACTATGAATTTTTCAGTTTTGTGTCTGCTATCCACATTGCTGCTAAGCCTGACTTCCCATACAGAAACCCATGCAGAAAAGAAACAGCAACTTTTCATTACAAGGACAGCTTAGGAAAACCCCCCAGCTTGTAAAGACTGCTTTACTGGACAAAATGAAACCAAATGTTGTCTTTTTAAAAAGTCATGGAAGACAACAGTGCTCTGATCATTTTCATGGCCCTCTTCTGCACTTGCTCAAACAGGTCCAAATGCTTTTTGTGTTGGGAGCCCCAGACAATTAAAGCAATACTCCAAGTGGGATCTCAAAAGAGATGAATGGACAGGGAGAATTCCCTTCTTCGACCTACTAGTCATGCTCCTATTGATGCAGCCCAGAGTACAGTTGGCTTTCTGGGCTGCGAGTGCACACTGCTGGCTTATGTTGAGCTTCTCGTCAACCAATATCCCCAAGTCCTTCTCTGCAGGTCTTTCTCAATACATTCTCTGCCCAAGCTGTATTTGTGCTTGGGTATTTGTATTTGTCCTGACCCATGTGTAGGACCTTGCAACTGACTCTGTTGAATTTCATGAGGTTTGCAATGGCCACCTCTAAAGCATGTCAAAGTCTATCTGGATCACAACCCTTCCCTCCAGTGCATCAACTGCATCACACACCTTAGTGTTATCAGCAAACTCGCTAAAAGTGCATCAATCCCACTGTCCCCGTTGCCAACAAAGATGTTGAACAGGATCGGTCCCAACACTGAACACTGAGGGACACCGCTCGTCACTATTTCTGCTGATGCATGAAGCCATACATTGATGATGTCCATGTGCTGTGCCAGGCTTCAAGGTTAGTCTTTCCGGATGTCCTGGGTTCAGCTACAGCAGTCATTTTTTCTCCTTCTTAGTAGCTGGTGCAGTGCTGTGTTTTTGACTTTCAGCCTGGGAACAACGCTGATAACACCGATGTTTTTAGTTGTTGCTCAGTAACGTTTACTCCGACCAAGGACTTTCTCAGTCTCATGCTCTGCCAGAAAGGAGGGGAAGCCGGGAGGAAGCAGAGACAGGACACCTGACCCAAACTGGCCAAAGGGGTATTCCATACCACAGCACGTCATGCCCAGTATATAAACTGGGGGGAGTTACCCGAAAGGCCCAGATCGCTGCTCGGGTCGGGCTGGGTATCGGTCGGCGGGTGGTGAGCGGTTGTGTCCTCTCCCCTTGTTATTCCTCTTATCATTATTATTGGTAGCAGTAGTGGTTTGTATTATACCTTAGTTACTGGAGAGCTGTTATCTCAACCCGTGGGAGTTACACTCCTCTGATTCTCCTCCCCATCCCTCCGGGAGCAGGGGGAGGAAGGAAGAAAGAGGGGGAGGAGTGAGCAAGCGGCTGCGTGGTTCCAAGTTGCCGGCTGGGCTGAAACCACGACACCCGATTAGAGATTCGTTAGCTCTGTTTCTTAATCTGCCTACA
>NW_009939602.1:0-3323 GCF_000696875.1 Nestor notabilis | reverse complement strand
TGGCCCGGAGAACGGAGTGGGGCCAGCGTCAGGCACCCCGCAGCGCTGACCTTCGCTTCACCGCCCAGACGGCTCCCGTCCGCCTGTGTGATTGCGTTTTTAATTCACCGCTCGACTTCCAGCTGTCTCTAAAGATCGTTTCTCCCAATCTCGCTGTTCGGACTGCCTGGGAAAAAATATACTGAAATTATATTCCTGTTGGGTTTAGCCTGATACAATGCTTTATGTCATCAATAGTCAGCAATAGAACACGTTTATTTACTACCCGCACAATGACTTTCACATAACCATACAGTTCTGCTCTGTTTTCTTGTCAGTGTGGTTATCCACCCCACCGCCCCCAAACCCAAGTCAGGGTGACACTTGGGTATCCGGGCACTTCAGAATCGTTTTAAACAAGCCTGCCACAAAACGCTGGAACAGTAACTTCTGTCTTTCCTGAGATACCTCAGTGCGACAAACATGGACATGGGGGAGGACTGAGAAAGATTCTACTGGCTACCACGTCCTTCTTCACTGCGACTCTGAAAACATGCTATGAGCACCAACTATAAAATATCCTTATCCTCTTTTCTAATACATCAAATGTAATCACGATAGAATTTCTATTCCACTACGATCTCCAGTAATGTTTGACAGTCGTCTTCAGTCTAGAAACATGTCCAGCTAAACAACAGAAGAACTTAAAGGAAGGGATATTAAATTTCCACATCCACAAATCTCACTGGCAGTTGTGGGAGTATTATACAGGAGCTTGCCAAGTACACATAACCTCCTCAGTTTATAAAAAATACCCACCACCACCAAAATGCACAACATGGCAAAATAACTTCAAACCGATGCAAAGAGAGCACTTCAGTGTTGTAATTTCAAAAGTACTCAAACACTATGTGAAACATTTTCAGAAAGTTACACTGAAAAGAGGCAAGTCCTGAAGTCAGAACTGCAGGGTGAAATCTGTAGACTCTAACAGAAAAAGAGGCAACTGACACTTAAAAGGGGAGAAGGAAGAACAGGAAAGTACACTATTCTGAAAGTTCACTACAAATAAAAGGTATAAACATCTTTAATCAGTCATTAGCACAATTAAATTTCATTACATAATGACTCAAGCCAATGCTCTAAACTTACATTTTGCAGCTCTTAGGATGGTGCAAACCAGAGAGAAAGGTGAGGAGAAGCAAAACAATAGAATAGAAAATAGGATCCTAACATGGTGTACACTCATTATAGCAAAATACTTCATTATCTCCCAATCTTAGAATGTAGAGTTAAAGCATTTAATTTTTCTTAATGCAGAATTTTCAGTTTATGTGTTAGTTGTTTTGGCTTTTTTCTCAACTTGCATGTCCACTGATAGCAACTCACCCTTTCTTTGGAAAAGTACTCTTCCATAAGGCCTAGGCAGTTGAGGAGAAAGAATATTCATTCCTAGTTTCTTCCTCTTCTTCCACTGAGTCATATTTGCTAGCCACTGCATCAACACTGTTGGTAAAACTTGCTAGAAACAATTTTATTATCCGTGGAAGACTCCCTGTAATAATTAAAAATATGTTACTTAATTTTAAAAGTATCAATGGAAAGTTCCAGAAAAAGTAATCTAAAGGTAGGGAGTATACTTAACCTGTATTTTTATCTGTGGACTCTCTTTCTGTTCACATTTCTTGACATCATGACAAATAGAAAAAATAAGTTCTGAATATTACTGAAGTAGAGGAAGAAAACTTTTTACAGATAGACTCACCAAAGTTTTTGTCTTCACCATTGGTCACCCTTTCCAGATGTGTCACAGTAGTTTTCGCTAAGCAGGTTTTATTTCCAGTGGTGACTGCAGCAGTTGCATAGTCCTCAACTAGGACGTTAGATCCGGGTTTCAGAATTAAAACTCCTTGTTACACGTAGGTAGTTCTGGAAACACCTTAAAACAAACAAAAGCCAGTGGAGAGGAGGAGTTAGGGTAGATGTTTGTTCAGAACTGCTAAAACACAGCCTTGCAGAAGAAAAAGCATTGCTCTTTTTTAACTTATGTCAGAAGTGTTAAAGTAACTCTGATCTACTAGATGGACTGTTGATAGCACTAAACTGACTTTACTTGCAGCAGAACCAATGGGCAAAATAATAGACAGATTGACATTTTTTTAACAAGGATTTCATAATACATAACATAAATTATTACAGCATTATCTTTCTGCTTTTTATCTTAACTAAGAAGCAACCCCCATTTGTGCTAATGCTGCCTCACTTTTGATTTGGCATGTAGATACTCCCACTATACAGCAACAAAATAAAAACTCAGGCACTGCCCCTTCCAGATTGAGATCTCTGTTTAAATTTATAGCAATTAACTTTCATGTAACTGATTTCAAACATAAATCTCAAAGCATTTCAAGGAACTGTAGAATCATAGAATGGTTTGGGTTGGAAGGGACTTTAAAGATCGTCTCATTCCAATCCAAGGGACCTTCTAGTCCAACACCCCTGCCATGGCCGGGTACCCCTTCCACTAGACCAGCTTGCTCAAAGCCCCATCCAACCTGGCTTTGAACACTTCCAGGGATGGGGCAGCCACAGCACTTCTTGGTAACCTGTTGTTCCAGTGTCTCACTGCCCTCATAGTGATATATTTTTCCTAATATCTAATCTAAATCTCCCTTCTTTCAGTTTAAAGCCATAAAGCCATTCCTCCTTGTCCCAACACTACATGTCCTTGTAGAGTCCCTCTCCAGGTTTGAACACTTCCAGGGATGGGGCAGCCACAGCACTTCTTGGTAACCTGTTGTTCCAGTGTCTCACTGCCCTCATAGTGATATATTTTTCCTAATATCTAATCTAAATCTCCCTTCTTTCAGTTTAAAGCCATAAAGCCATTCCTCCTTGTCCCAACACTACATGTCCTTGTAGAGTCCCTCTCCAGGTTTCTTTTAGGCACTGGAAGCTGCTCTAAGGTCTCCCTGGAGCCTTCTCTGCTCCAGGCTGAATAATTCCAGCTCTCTCAGGCTGTCTTCATAAGAGAGGTGCTCCAGTCCGCTGAGCATCTTTGTGGCCCTCCTCTGGACTCAGTCGAACAGGTCCATGTCCCTCTTGTATTAGGAACCCCAGAGCTAAATGCAGTACTACAGGTGAGATCTCAAGTATTATCACTTGAGTGAGTAACTAATTAATAATGCTTGCAGTGACAAGTATTATTACTACCGGAGGTCCGCAGGGCCTAACGCAGACAGTACACGTTCACACCGATCCACCACAGACATAAGCCTGTTTTGATGGGCAGCACATTAACACAACCGCTTCTCGCACTGCCCCAAAAGGCGCCCACCGCTACC
>NW_009939601.1:0-84303 GCF_000696875.1 Nestor notabilis | reverse complement strand
ATTCTATGATTCTATGATTCTATGAATATACGTTCACTTAAGAGGCCAGAGGGTTATGGACAAGTTGTTTTGTTTACTGCATATTAACAGCTTCCTGACTCATTGCAGTCTCAAAGTGCATGGTGATATGGGAAGAAGCTTAGCTTGTGCCAGAACTACTCCTTGTGCACGACTCCACCAAACTCAACACAGCTACAGTAGAGTGTGGTTTCCTCCCCTGTGTCTTCAAGACTGCTATTAGTGCCTCTTAAGAATCATAGGAATTAAAGATAGACAAGGCTTTTTGGATTTATCTCTAATGCAGCATGGTATATTATGTGATATATTAAAGCAAATTTCAGATTAGAGGGTATGAAGCCAACCATGAATAGGTGGAACTTAGAGGAAGCTTCTGGAAAATGAAACTATAGGTGTGGCTTGGAGGAAGTAACAAGGGTTAAGACAAAGTCAGAGATGGAACAGTCCTGCTAAGGCTTAAAGCAGGCAGCACAACCCCACACAATTTGCTGTCTCCCTTTCATCTTCAGCACATTGTCCCAGCCATATCCCCTGTATTGGCAGACATACTGGGGAATGACATTGGGGATGCAGCCAAAGGGAGGAAGTAGAGCTAGAAACAGAAAATATATTTTTTCAGGTTTGCCACTTCCCACAACTGAGTTTCCACCAGAAGACATAAGATCCAAATTTGCAGCCTGTGGTTTGAGTGCTCATACAGTACCTTTCAGAGTGCAGATGGGAAGGGCAAAACCACCTATGACAATTGCTTACTAATACCTTTGACAACCTGGATGCACCTGCCTGTCTGGACCCCATTCCAAAATTCAGTTCGAAATGCCACATGCTGAGACTCCAGCACACTCAGCAAGGGTAAGAACTAGTATCTCAGTCATGTCCATTTACATGTGGCTACACATAACACTGTTTCCCCTTTCCTTCCCAGCCTCCAGAGTATGATCAGAGAAGAAATACTCTTTATAGAGAGAACTGTCTAATGCTGAGTTTAGTTATGGGAGTGATTTTAGTAGAAGCAGTTAGGTAGTAGGGGACTAAACATCTAAATAGTTCTTAAACCATCCCAAAGAAACAAATGTCAGATATCTGAAATATAATGATTAAGTTCTATCTTTCTTTTATTCAAATAAGGAGTCCAAGAACACTGCACTAATCTAAATTATCTTTACTAAAACCTACTGGACCTCTTCCTGCAAGTAATAATGAATAAGAGATGGATTTCCTATGTAAAAGTTTATTCCTAGACATTTTCTCTGGTGGCCTGTTTCCTTTAAACTGGACCAAGGCTTATTTAATTAACAGGCATTCCCTTGTGTCTGAAACTCTTTAATTGAAATATTAAATAATAAGCAGTATTTTAAAGAGACAAGGGGTGGCAGCTTAAAAAAGAAAACTGCAGTGTGATGAAAGTACTTGCATACTTGTACGGTGTGCCTAGCTGTACTGAAATCAGTAACTCTAGATATGCATGTTCAGACCTAAGAAGTCATTATCTTAGTGGGGACCTAAAGAATACATGCATAACCATGGGACATCTTATTTACATATACCTCTTTCAAAGAAGATAAGTTTAAGGCAAACTACATAGAAACAGTAAATTGAAGTAGTTCCTTTTTATACCTATATGGAAGGTAGAAGGAATAACGAGTTTCTCAATAAAGCTCCTAAACTGCAGACAGTGCAAAAGCCTTTCAGAGGAGTCTTGTGCAAATACAGATATACTTCTGTGGTGTCCCATTTCTGATGCTTAACTGGAAAAAGAAGAAGATAAATGAAAGCAGCCCAGTGCTTGTGTCCTCGGTGGCCAAATCATTGACAACGTATTCTGCAAGTAATTGTGCCTATGATAATCTGATCACCTGGACCACTCAGATCAGATAATTGGCTGTTACTCAGGATTTGATACAGAGCTCCTAATTAGGTAAATTCCCTTACTTCATATTTTCCCAGCAGTGTGGTCCTTTAATACACCCTCTCAGGCTTGAAAGACTTTTGGCAGTATAGTATGTGCAGCTTCTTCATCACTGCACTTGAGACAGGGAACTGGAAGCTCAAATGGTGAGGTCAGTTGGTGCACATGTGACCAGCCTTTAAGTACACAAAGACCTGAAGCAGCAGATTGTGAGGAGACTGAGTGAACAAGTAGATGATTACTGGCTGTGAATTGGTGCTGGAACTAGAGCTGGTCACTGATCTCTGTCCTGGAGGTACCTTGTCTTTGGAAGACATTTACAACTTAATGAAGTTTGACTGCAGAGATGCCTCCCAGGCTATTTTCCTAGAATGAGTGTAGTTCTTGAACATTTGCTTTCCAGGTTGAATTCAAGATTCACTCTACTGCTATTCTCCAGGGACATATATATATACACCAAAGCTACGCATGTGACATGTATAAGAATTTATATATATGTGCACATACATACGCACACAGCTTGTTTCTATCAATACTAATTCCTCTAGAATATTTACAGAATGAGAACATGTAAGGCCAGATGTTGTAAAGACTTACAGGGTAGAATCAGGTCAAGCAGCATGTGAAGCAGAAGTCCCTAAGGTGCTGCAGTACCACAGGCAAGCACTGTCAAATGTGGAACTCATTCAGAACAAAACATTTTGGTTCAGTCAGTTTGATCTGGGAAGATGAAAAGCTTTTGGGAGAACAGGAGTCTTCCAAATACAGATATGGAAATTGTATTTTCATCAAAAAACTTATTCTGCCTGGAAGCGCCTGACTGCCTCACAAGCAAAACTCAGGTTTGTGATACAGTTTCTGAAGGTTGGGAAACATAGTGGAAATGAAATAATTTAATTATAAACTAACTGCAGATTTTATTTTATTTATTTATTTTTTTTTTTCCTAAGCCTAGTTAAAAGGACTGGGAGGAAAAACAAAGGTCTTTAATTGGCTGTGCAAACATCTTGTGAGATATCCCAGGCTCAGGCTGGAAATACTGGAGAAACATTATGTGTAGCCTTTGGGGATGAAACCTTCACTTATTAATTATTTTCCTTGGAGTTTCCCTTGTGGCATCATTATGTGATTCATTAAAGAAAACCAAGTGTGAGTCTCCTTCAGAGATCAGAAAAGGAAGACTGGTGAGTCAATCTACTGTACTGCTCAAGTGCTGCAGCACCTAATCTATAATTGATAGGAAACAGAAGAATAATCACAACGTTTAGGGGTCAAGTCACCCTCTCTCCAAGCACTTTCCTCTAGCATTTTACTGGCTTCTTGCTTAGCACATGATTGTGGGTAAGTAGATTCAGCCTGTGTAAAGGGCATAGAAGGGCTGCAGTTAAATAAGGGGGAAATATGACTTCCAGATTTTATGGATGTAGTGTCTCCCTGGGTATATGGGAGCCAATGAATGTTCCAGTTATTTCTTCTTCCTGGGGAAGTCCAAAGTCCTGACCAGAGAGGTGTGCTACTTTGTTTGGTGGAACTGATACTAACTACCTGGGCAGATGACTCTGCTACACTTATGCCTTCTCCCTGTTAGAAAACTCTAATGTCTGAAGGACCAAGCCATAGTTTTCCTCCTCCATAAGCTTCCCAAAAAACCTACGTGTAAAGATCAATCAATCCCATTTCAGTTACGGCACCACTAGAGGGGGAAAGCGTATGAAACATTTGCATGTCAAAATGGTTTCTGTACCTATTGCTTTTTATCATAATTTTTTCACTGGGCTGCTGCCTATGTTGAATTGACTTTTTTCACTTCCTACCCAAGCATTCTTCTCATACTCTGTTATTGCTGTACCCTAATCTGTGGCAGAGGTATAGCTTACCAGTGGTAGCGGTGAACAGGGAGTAGCATGTAACTCCCCACTACCTTCAGAACCTCCATTATGCTGCATTTTGACCAAGTAATTTGTCAATGTAAGAGATTAGGAACAGGAACACATCTAAAACTAAAGGGTTCAAGACATTAGTCCCTCAAGCCTAAACATGTAGGTATAAACTTAGATGTACTTTATGAGAATTTCACTCCATTACGTGTTCAAAACTTAAGAGTTTTTAGTGGAGAATGACTGTTAACCAAAAGATTTTACCTGCACTCGATGCCACTAGGTCTGCTTACATCACACTAGAACTGAAACAGTGTACTTCAGGCCTAGTTGTAAGCCATAAGGAAATGTGACTCAATTAATTTCCAGTCATTTGGCTTCATCTGTCACAAATGCTGCACCCAGAGAACCAGTGTGCAGTCACTGAAGACACACAGCTTGCTCATATCTTGCAAGGTGCTTAGCTAGCTGCAAAGCACACTTTCTAGCTCCTAATTTTGCGACTGAAGTGCAGGAGTCCAAATGCTGTTGACTAACCAGGCAGTGCGGTGCTGTATCATTGTTCTCCCTTCCCCAGCAGTTCACACAGGTAAGTTAAGTACCTGTTTTTCCTCTGCAGTTGTATACACCTCTATACATTTACTGAAGCACAGCAACTGAAGTTAAATAGCGTCTATTAACTGCACTATTTCCTGTTCTTTCAAGGAACTACCTGCACAAAACCTGCTTTATGTAACAATACTTACATCTTATTCTCAGGCTTTCCTCTAACCTCCTTACACCCAACTCCGAATGGACAGAAGAAAGCAAACTCAGTGAGGGACTCTTTTTCAGCATACAACAGTAAATACCTCACTGTTCCTCAAAACCGGACTTCCTTACACAGCAGCAGGATCAATGGAGCTTTTGAAGCATCGAGCTGTATGGAGTCCTTCAGCAGTTCTGTAAGTGTTACTTTATGTTCATTGGCTTACCTCTAAGGCCTCTGAGGTAAAGAAAAGACTTGAAGCAGGGTGAGCAAATCCATGATGTACTGGGAAAAGTGACTATGCAAGTAAACTGATCCTACAGCCTTAGGTAGTTCAGTAGCTCTCTTAGCATACAGCAAGAATGAATTACTATTGTAGTAGTCTCACCAGGCTTTTCTTAATTATTTACTTTATTCAAAATCCTTCAGAGTAGGAATAGGGGATTTGCTATTACCCCTAGGGTAGGAAAAGATGTTGCTGAATAGATTGGTTATCCCTATGAAAAACCCTGTTCAGGTTTTAGTGCGGGCTGGATTGGAAGGTGGAAGTGTAGTGTGGCTGCAGTGTTCAGAGCAGAGCTGTTGTTAGAGGAGACACCTCTTGGGATATGCTTGTAGCGATAAATTTACTATTAGAGGACTAGAATAAAATTGTCATGAAATGCCGATCCTACCTTCCCTGTTTTCTTATTGCGTGGTGTGCTGGCTACTTGTCTTGGAAATTTCAAGAAGCGATGAAGGTGGGACTGAAGATGGTAATTTAAATCACTGATTCTGGCTCTTACAGTGGCTGTGAGAGAGAAAGAAAGATCTTGATAGTTCCTTCAATGACATTTTGGAAATAGCAATTTATTTGTGTTCCTCCCTAATATGGTCTTCTTGTGCCAGTGTCATGGTTTAAGCCCAGCTGGTAACTCAGAACCACGCAGCTGCTCACTCACTCCCCTACTTCCTCCTCCCACTCCCGGAGGGATGGGGAGGAGAATCAGAGGAATGAAACTCCCACGGGTTGAGACAATAGCACTCCAGTAACTAAGGTATAATACAAACCACTACTGCTACCAATAATAATAATAATGATAAGAGAAATAACAAGGGGAGAGGATACAACCGCTCACCACCCACCAACCGATACCCAATCTGACCTGAGCAGCGATCTGGGCCTTCCGGGTAACTCCCCCCAGTTTATATACTGGGCATGACGTGCAGTGGTATGGAATACCCCTTTGGCCAGTTTGGGTCAGGTGTCCTGTCTCTGCTTCCTCCCGGCTTCCCCTCCTCCCTGGCAGAGCATGAGACTGAGAAAGTCCTTGGTCAGAGTAAACATTACTGAGCAACAACTAAAAACATCGGTGTTATCAGCGTTGTTCCCAGGCTGAAAGTCAAAACCACAGCACTGCACCAGCTACTAAGAAGGAGAAAAAATGACTGCTGTAGCTGAACCCAGGACAGCCAGAATGGTGTGTACTGAGGAAAACAGGTCAAACATAGGGACAGAAAATATCCTCACTGAAATCTGTGGGAATTTTGATTTTCTGTGCAATAGATGTCCATAAAATGTGGATAGCACTTTGATGCTGAGAGTGAAGAAAAGATCTAACAGAGAGGGAGAGAGAGAGGCGTTACTGTATCTCCTCATCCTATTATTCTGTGTAACTCCAGTAACATCAAATGTTGCTATGGTGCTCTCTCAGGTGGCCAGGATGTGGCAGCTGACTACACAGGATAATAAATAGGAAAACCTCTTAATGACTTTTCATGTTTTCCAACCTCCTTGTTCCCTCTCCTGTGTTTTGTCTGTGCTTCTCATTTCTGCCCACGCTCTCCAATAAGGGAGGAGAGGATTCTTAGAGCTCATCTTCTCTAGAGCCAGCTAATGTATTGTGTTGTGACCTGGTGGTGGTGACATCATTACTTCTGTGCTGTCTAGTGTGAAACTCTCGGGAAGGGAGACTAGAAATCCTCAACAGGTTTTTCTTCACTGTGGCAGAGATGGATCCACGAGGTTTGCATGGACTGCCTGTGAGTACTACATGAAAATGTATTTAACTAAGAAATAGGAAATTGCAATAAAATGCTGTCTCCCAAGCAGTTTTATATTCTGCCAGAATGTAGCACTGAGTGTAGGTTTAGATATGCTTAAAGGGACTACATATACATTTTACACATAAAGTGTGTGGTAAGTGTAACATGCAGAACAAATTATTTGATGATAATTTCATGAAAGAATGAAGGATGAACCAAGAATTCTTTAGCGCTATGGTGTCTGAAGGTTACTTGGTGGGAAACTAAGTGAAGCAAAGCAATGAAAATCAAGAATCTGGGAAATGTTTGGGTATATAGTAATATGAACATTTATATAATACCTTCAGAAATTTGTATTGTGTTAACAAACAAGAAAATTGCCATACAGTGTGCTTGATTCATTTTGCATCCAGGACTACTAGTACGTGTAATGAAAGAGGAGTTAGGGAGAGAAACAAATCTGTAACCGGTACCTGTCAAGATTTTGCTTATATAGTCAGCTATGGGAACCATAAATGTCTGGAATTTGGTTATGGGCTGATTGCTTTGGATTAGGTTGACTTTATTTGTTTGCTTGTATCTTGTTCCCCAGTCACTGGAGGACTGGTGTCACTCTAATGGATGACACTAGAGAGAGCTTTGTGAAGGGCTTAAAGCTACAACATTGAGCTGGAAATGGTTGGTAACAGTTTTGGAAGAACTAGTTTGGCTACTTTAGTGAATGAGAAGTGAAAGTGAGCACTTTACATTTGGTATGAGAGTTAAACATCAGTGCTGCAGAATTGCTGTTCAGGCTGGGGCGCATTGGTGGGGTTAGTACAGGAGTGGCTTCACCCTGGAAGGATTTGGACAGTGGAGACAGGGAGGCAAGGGCAGTCCAAGGGGTTGACAGAGGGCAACATAGGCAATTTGAATGATTTTAGTCATTGGTTTCCTTTTGCAGTACTACTGGTCAGTCACATAGTCTTTTCATAATATGTTAAAATACAGGTCAGCTAGCACTGTTAGCCATCCATTGGGTGTATCCTCTCTAATCCCTGGTATTTGCTGAAGTTTTTCTGTCCAGCACTACCCTTCTTGCCCTTGTACTAGATTGAGGATATTTCTCCTGTTCTAGCTCAGATTAGTTTCTTCCCTTTCTTCCGGCACAGTTTTGTGCTTCCCTTCCCTGCCCAGCTTTGCTTCACAGTACATCCTTTCTCATACCCTGCTATGTGATCCTTATTCTCACTTCTTCATCCCACTTCAAAATGCAAATGTCTTCTCCTGTATGTTCTGTGTACACGCAGGACAGAGAGACAGTGTTGGTGTGTGCCTCTGTACCTGCTGGTCAGGTAGGTATCCCACGCACTGGGATAAGGCAGCTATTTTTAGCCTCTCTATTTTTCTTATAGTCAGAGGAGTCAGTGTGACCTAATCTGGTCAGCAGAGTGCATGTTTGTATAGGCCAGAGCTACCTCTGGCTGACCTCCAATTTTAACCCCATGTGGCTTTATGGGCTTGTATGGAGAAAGACCCTGGGCCTGCCTTTTTCTTGGGCTTGTTATCTTTCATGTTTGTGAGACTCACGTGTTTCTCTTCCAGATTATAAACAATTACCTGGATGGGACACAGGGAGGGTCCATGGACAAAGCACCCCCGAGTGGCATGCATTTCAGGGACAGCAAGAGAAAGGTTGACTACGTGTTAGCCTACCACTACCGAAAACGCCTCACTCAGCATCCGCCTGGTGTGGGCTCACCAGAGCCAACACGTGCATCTGCCTTCATGGCCCTGGTTTTGAATGGAGGGGATGGGAAAGGCTGTGCTGAGCCACAGCAGCAGGATGGTGGCCAGCATGCTCTGCAGGAGCGGACAGGGCCACTGGGCGTGAAGGTGATCGAGCTTGGCCCACTGGACACTGTGGAGGAGGAGAAGCGGCTACAGCGGGAAGAGTATGAACGCAACCTGCTGGAAGCAGGGCTGGAGATAGAGAAAGACCCTGAGGTAAGAGGGGAGACGTACTTCTCACATGCAGCACTGGGTGCCCTGATGGGTAGTGGCCACTTTAGTGTTGGAGGTGGCTATGCGCAGGGTGTAACCATGGCTGTGCTGTGCTGTGCCGGTGGGGCAGCCTAGTAGTGACTGGGTGCCCAGAGCACGGCTGATGCTCTCCCTGCTAGTGGGGAGGCCAGGACCCTGGCTGTAGCCATGTGTTAGAGCTCAGCCTGAACTGCCTTCATTCCTGCCTGTGTTAATTTTAACTGAGTGGCAGATCACATCAATGACATCTCTTAAGAATAAGAATGTGCAGCTTTCCAACTTAGCATTACTGAGTGCCCCTGGTAGTGCTTCTGCAGTTGCAGCAAGTGTAGTATGTCCTGGAAGTATGTCTCGTGGCCAGCTTGAGTTGCTAATCCTGAAGACAGCATGTTACTGCTTGAACAGTAGTTCAGTACTGAACAGCCCCTGGTTAAATGCTGCCTTCCTGGCAAGCTTCAATTAGGTATCTGCAGAAATATGTTGTACAAGCTATTTTATACATGTCTAAAACATGGTGGGAAGCCAAGAAGAAGATGGCAAGGGTGTCTCTATGTTGCTTGGTCCTTACTGCCTGGGAAATTCATAGTTGTTATTATTTAATGCACTATTAAGTAGCAATTTCAATCTTCAGCAGAATACATATTTCTTTGTCTAAATGTTCTTATGTCATATAGCAAACACACTTTTCTTACAAGAAATGTTTACATTTTCATATCGTTAAAATGAAGAAAGGCTGTCAAGTAATCTGCTGGAATACAAAGCACTGTTAAGACATTTCATATTTCCTCAGAATAACTTGGTTTTCAGTATGATTCTTAGCTTTCTTCCCAGCAATATATGTTTTGTGTTATTTCTGCATTTCACCCACAAAATGAACAGCTCCTAAAGTGCAACAGGAGAACCTCCAGCATTTAATGTATCTATTCTCACTACATGTGTGTGATGTTGGATAGTGCTGTGGTTGTATCACCTGGGAGCTGTGGTTAGGTTACTTGACTGTAGCCAGTTGGGCAATTGAGCACGGGTCTTCCAAATCCCTTGTTGATGCAGTGAGCATTGTGCTATTTCTCTGGACCTCTTTGAAAGCCACAGATATTTGTATCCATTGAAAGGAAGTCCCTGCTGGGTTCTTATTTTAGGTGCTTTATTGTTTTTGACAATAAATTTAAGAAACTCAGGGCTTCTTTTCAGAGGTGCTGAGAACTTACAGCTCATATTCCTTTCAGTGCAACCAGTCAACACTTCCAAAATGTGGACCAAATCGGAGATTGCATCTGAGAATTTGAGTCTAGTTGACTTGGCATAGCATTTGTATGTTAAATTGCTGGCAGGAATAGAAAGAAATAGAAAGGTCTTTTGATTCTTAATGTTTCCTTGCTCAATTTGCTCAGTTGCAGGTGGCTATAGGTTGTATTTCACTGCACAGCCTGGATAAGCCATCCTTGCACTGACCAGAAAAAAGTGATCTCAGATCCTGATTCTTATATGCTAAGCATTGGTTCAATTAGGGTTCAATACTGCTAACACATGACTGCCTTACTGCTATGACTTTTATAACCAAATTGCATAAAACCCATGAGAACAACTTTTTTTTTTGAGGCTTTCAGCTCTGAATTTCATCAGAACCTGAACAGGAGATTTGGATTTGATTATTTGACTCATTACTTATCCAAAGTCCAGCTGGATTCCAGTTCTGCTTTGGACTGCTTCCAAGTGATGATGTGTGGTCTTAAATAATATTCAAAGTAATAAATGATGTCAGAGAGCTGATCAAGAAAAAAATTTTGTCACGGTTTTACGTCTGAAGAGGAAAAGGTTTTATGTAAATGAACTGGAAGGTGCTGAATTGTTTGATGATCAGCCCTTCTATGAGAAAAAATAATTGATTTTGAAAATTAAAAAAAATGCAATCCCATCACCTTTCCATCTGTATATATGTATGTACGTAGTCACTTCTGCCCCTACAAAACACAAGCTGTCTAACCAAAAGGGAAAAGTGTTTTTCCCTCTAGAATCTCATGAGAAAATGAAATGGACTAAAAACTCTGTAGATGAGGCCCTCAGCAACATGGTTTACTGGGGGTCTTGGCAGTCCTGGGGTAATAGTTGGACTTGATGATCTTAAAAGTTTTTCCAAACTAGTTGATTCCGTGGTTCTATGATTCTGTGATTATCCTTCTCCTTCCCTGACCAAGACATGTGGTTTTTACTTCTTTGTATTTTTCTCACTTCAGTATTTGGGTTTGGTTTTTTTTTTTTGTTAACTCCTGATAAATCATACTGAAGCTGCTGTCTGGTGTCTTGCTGTGAATTTCATAGAACATGCTGATCAGGCAGATATGAAGTGTACAGTGGCCTTATATGTTGATTAAAATTGTATGTTGAGCTGATATGAGAACAGCTTCTGAATTTAGTCCTGGTAAAAATATGTGTCTATAGGTCATATATTAAACTCAGAACAGTCTCAGTCACAGTATGCTGTATTTTTGGTGTGTAACACAATGGACTTTCAACTACTACATTTGTAGTGGTTTATGCTGTTTTGCATGTTTTGTTGTGGTTTTGTTTTTGTTTCTACCCTCTTTCAGTGCTAGTAGAACAAGTGGGTATTTCTCATATAGTATTATTGGAAGTTGAAACATTCTCTAATTCATATCACACTCTTGCCATATGTTCTGGACCAGGTCCTAAGATGAGTGTGATTTCCTGCTCAGAGGGTTGGCTGCAAAGGTAACTCATAACAGTCCCCCATTCTGCAGCTTCTTTGTAAGGCATTCCACTTTCAGAACCTTGGGCTAGAGCCAGCCTTAGTTTATTTACTTTGTCACCTGCATAAAGTCTTACAAAGAAAATTATTCATTTAAGAACAATAGGATATCCTGAACACAATCTTTTTCCTTTTTTTACTTGAAGCAGTAGCAATAGAATGCAAGAGAGCAAAAGGGTATCTGCTATGTCTGTGGTCTTCAACGAACAACTCTGCACTGCCCTCTCTACTTACTATAGGTGGCCTATAGTAGCTATATAGGTAAAAAAATTATCCTTGATAGGGCCTATATTATAGTTCTGGTTCTTGTTAACATCATTGCCAGAATAAAAAAACCCTAAACAACCCCAAACCAGACCAAAACAAAAAAGTGATCGAGCCATTGTCCTCTGTTTAATGATATTGTGGGAGTCATGACAGATACATTCATTGAGTAATACAGCTGATTCAGCTGTAATGACTTCTAAGGACATCAGTCTTTTTGTGGCTGGAAAATTGCTTAATCTATGATCTCAGTTAACCCTACTTTGTAAAGACTGTAAGCTTGGTTAACCTAAATGAGCTCAGCACAACATCTTTTGCGTTGGGCTATTCAGTCTACTAACCTCACAGGATACTGGAGTTCCTCTAGAAGCTGCTTTTGCAGGCTAAAACTATTTAGACATTGGGAAGTTCATCTCTAAGAACACAGGATAGCATTATGGCAATTTAAAAGCCTTTATTTCTACAACTATCTTTTTGAACACATGGGAATTTCCATGATGTTGATATGTTTGTTAACATATAATGTTAACATGTTTGTTATATGCTGAATAACTAGGGACAAACATGTTTCTCATTAGTATTGTCAATTTGTGTGTAAAAGAATAAAGACAAGAAAACAAATGAAGATATATGATGTGTATGTGGAGATGGGAATATTACTCCTTTTAAATATGTGGAAAATAGGCAAGATAATGGTCTGTCTTCGTATCCATGCAGTTATTATTTGTGAATTAAGGAATTTTTTACTAATGTTTGGCTTCCTTAAAATTTCTATCATGGGTTATTGCTGCCCTGCAGAGAATGTGTGTTCTTTCTTAATATAACCTTAATTTCTTTATGTTTTCCTATTTTTAAACTGAGATATTATTTTGCATGTCCAAGACAAGGTGCACAATGACAGCAATGGACATGAAGTTAAAGTTACAGCTTTTTCCTCTCTAATGTGACATTGAGTATCCATAATGATGGCTGGTCATAATGTGATTTGACAACCTTTGTACCATGCTCCCTGCTAAAGTCATACCTGATCCATAGCATGTATTCATGTGTTATAACAAATACTGCCAGCATCAAATTTTAGTCTTGATGTTTTGTGTGTCAGAGACCATAAGTGGCAGATCAAGTCTGAGGAGTTCTTTAGCTGGTTATCTTTTCTTCAAATAAAAACATTTGGGTGGTCCAGTATAGCCTGTGCCCATGAAAACAACTGAATTAATGTAACTTAGTGTTACGTGAAAGTAATATTTGGTGGAAAGAACAGGACAGAAGAGGAAACTCCCTCTTCACATCTGATGACAGCAGCACAGCAACACAGAACTAGTGTTTTGCATAGTTTGATATGAGTAAAAATAATGTTTGCATCTGTGACTGACCTGTTTGATCAGTCTAAGAAGTTAGATAAAATAAGCCTCGTCCTGACTCTTGCATGTATATGTAGAATTAATTACCTTCTATGTGACAATATTGTAAAGTGACTAATATAGACCCCACTAATACAGATCCTGTAAACGCTTCTGCTTATTTACATAGTGTTAAGAATTTTGCAGGATTTGATTCCTCTGCTCCAAAGAAACACAGTTAAAAGTACAATAAAGGTCTTTTTCCAGGATATCCATGCCAGAAACCAGATTCTTTGGCATGTCTTTGTAAACTGCAGAGGAATGTCAGCAAGTCACATTTATCCTCATGAGCTAGCTGCCAAATCCATGATAGTCAGCTCCAAATAAACCCTATTTGACATAAATCAAATTTTGCATCAGATAGATACACAAAAAATTTCCTGAGATAGGACCATATTAAAAATACCCTCTTTCATACCCTCAAATATTCCATCTTTATTCCCAGGAAGGGAAATAAATACCATTGACATTGCAGGCAGTTCTTGGGGTTAAATTTGAGTTGTACTGCTGCTTTAATGATGACAAATGCAACATGTACTGTATTCAATTAGTATTATGTATGGCAAAGTATATTAGGAGTAGAATAAGAAGACACTGGAGATGCGCCTTGGCATTCTGACAAAACAGGCTCATTTTTGAGCACATTGGAAATGAAATGTTCTTTCCTAAATAATATTTAGGAGATGAAAATATCTTTTAAGGGGAAGATGATGACAGTTATAAACCAAGTGTAAATTCCCTTCGAAGAAGTTCATCTAACTTGAATTTTAGAGATAGCATGATTTTAAGGATGTCTTATTAAACTCTTGGCTATGTTACACTTTGAGGTAAGAAAGTCCTTAAGGTCCTCAATGTATCAGCCTTTGCAGTACTGTTGATAACTACACTACTGATGATGTGGTTGTGACTGGAGTTTTCTGCTTGATATTCCAAGGCATGGGTTTGGGTTTTTTTGTGAAGAAGAAAAAAACCAACAAACACCAAACCCAAAACCCCACCAAAAACCAACCACAAAACCCTAGAAACCCAACTAACCAAACCTTCCCCCCAAACAGCCCCTAACCAACCAACCACCTCCACCCCCAAAAATCCTGAACCAAAGAAAGGCTTATAGTGTTTCAGCTATATTTTATCTATGGGATTAAATTGCAATGGTTTGCCACACTAAGATGCTGCCCATTTTCCAGGGAGAGAAGTCTTTATATTTTATCTTCTGTCAGCTTTAAAGGACAAGAATAGCCAAAAAAATATAATGGTAAATTATTCAATGTAGAGGAGCCTTTTCTTTCTCTGTCTTCTCCTATCCCCACCTCTACCTGAGACTATTTCTGTTTAGCAGTGCTATCAGTGTTCTTACTGTATGAGTTGTTTTCTCAGGTCTGGTATATTCCCTAACATATGTAGATTCATTGTGAAAAAGTGGAATTCCAGTGGCCAAGAGTTTTATTTATTTGGATAGACCTTTTTTTCTTGAAAAAACATTTTTTTTGGTATGAAATATTTCAACTTTTAGTTACGAGGTTATGGATATTGCTTAATTCAGTAGTAATTAAGAGCCTGAAAAAAATGATGTCTTTTTACAAAATATATCAATTTGTGTTGCAGATAATTCCAAGAAAAACATCTTATGCTCTTAGTACAGTATGAGACATCTTGCTGGTACTCAGTGTAAATGTTATAGTTGTCTCAAAATGTTCATTCATCTGAAGTGCAGAGAAAAGCTTAATAGTAGCTAACATTAATTTTAAAAGGACAGTGAAATTTAATGGAAGTCCAAGACCCTTATCCATGTCAATGAATGCCTCCTGAAGCCAATGAGAATGCATATAGGGTAATGTAGTATAGGAAGCAAACTGGGGTCTTTTGTACTCTAGGTCTTTGGACTTTTTATTTCACTTTCTTAGTACAGTACTTGGAACAAGGCAATACTTCTTTGGGGACCTCTTAGTCTATCAGTTATATAAATATTTTATGGCTATTTTTCAACGACTCTAGTTACAGAAGCATTAATTAGCTAAAACATGTTCTGCTTCTGTATGTTACTTATATGGGGCTGAAATGTAATACACAGCTCTTATAAAATTAAAGTTGAATGGGCAAGGCAAGGTTTTCAGTGATAGAGAAGTGGACGTGATGAAAATGTCGGCAAGTTGATTAACTATTTAAGGGGAAATTATGTCTTTATTTTAGAGAGGGTTTTGGAGTGGCCCCATGGGAGTCAGGCGTGATTCAATCAGTATTGAAATAATGATCCATGATAACAGGTGGCTAGGTAGAATGGCTAGGCTGTCAAAGCTGAAAAGTCCATAATATGAATTCTGTTTTTAATGATTGTGTTGTGACTTGAATAGATATAAATGGGCAGACAGATTAATTCTGTGTATTTTAATTAACATCCAGACACTTAATGCTCAGCTATTAGGTACCTTAGTCAAAATGTCTTCTAAGAGATTCAGAAAAAATTGAAGAGATCTACAAAAATGGACCTATATATATTTCTAGAGCTCTTGGGCCAGCAGTGATAAATCTCATAAATCATCCGCAAGCTGGGAAATGATGACATCAGTATCCTGAATTTCAGATGGTGGCAGATTTGGGGTGTCCATTCTGGTGATATTTACAATTTCCTATTCTACCAGAATTACCTGGTAGAAATAGCAAATAGCCTCCCACATATTTCTTCATTTCACTGTGTCCTGTGTTGAGCTCTGTCTCCTGCTGGAGGAACAACTTCCATTTTTACAAACTGCTAGATAGATGAAAAGTCCAGAGAACTGGCTATACATCTCTGCTATGCCATAGCAGAGAGACAGCTGGATGCTTGTAGGAGAGAGGATGAGGAGTAACAAAATCAGCTGCTTGGCTTCTTCACAGACAAATTTGTGAAAACAATTTTTAATTATCAGTGGTCTTGTTTGCAGCAGAAATTTTAATCTGCAAATTAAATCCATGGAGACAGTTTGAAGAGCAATACAGAAAGCCCTGAGGGATGCCACACTGCACTGATGATGCTGCAGTAGCTGGAGTGCCTGCAGTGGAGACTTGGAGGCTGAAGTAGTGGTGATAAACTGTTTAGGCCAGTGAAGCCTGAATAGTAATTTCATGAAATTAAAGTAGTAAAACATAAAACAGTTTGGGATTTTGGTACTGGGTTTTGGTGCTCTTCTGTCCTTTTAAAGGACAGAAATCATGCTGCTGTTAATTGGTATGAGGCATCATCTCCTCCACATGTTGCCTGAGGGCTGCCCCAACTGCAGTACCTGCTGCATCTCCAGTTGTTCTTTGGCAGAAGTATAAATCCTGAATTTCAGAGATTCCTTTGGAGAGAAAATGGGACTGACTTTATTTTGGTGGCTCCAGGCAATGCCCTACTTTGTCTATGGCAGCAAACAGACCTACAGGTCCCTCTGATACCAAAGCAGTGATCACTTCTGCATTTCTGCTGATTTAATAGCTGCTGTATGGCTTTATTATTTCTTGAAGCATTGCTTCTTGGTCATGATTTTCTACCTCATTCAGAGGATGCAGGGAGGTCTGCCTGCAACTCTTTTGTTTAAGTGAGTGACATTGAGAATTCTACAAGGAGTGGATGCAATACGGGATTCTTTTTCATATGTTTTGGACTCTTCTAGTTTAAAAAATGTTGAGCACCTAGTTGCTCTTAGCAGCGGGAACTGTTAGAAACTGTTGGTTATATAATGCCTGGAACACTTCAGCACTTCATGTTTCTAAAAGTAGTTTCAAGAAACTGCTTTTTCAACCTGGCAAGAGTTGCATTTTTCCATTTTTAAGAACAAGTAGAAAAATTTTGATATACGGTCATAATTCACAGCCGCCTTGATGGCATCTGCATTCTTGCAATGTTACAATGCATTCAGGCAACTGCTCACAGAAGCTTCTCTCTCCCTTCCAGAATGACCCAGCAAGTCTACGTAGATGAAGGCAAAGTTCTTGTTTTGCAGTAACCAAGGTCACTTCCTTCTCTCCAAGTGTGGTCTGGACCATAGAATCACAGAGTGGTTTGGGTTAGAAAGGACCTTAAGATCATCCAGTTCCAACCCCCTTGCCATGGGTGGGGACAACTTCCACTAGACCAGATTGCTCAAGGCCCTGTCAAGTGTACTACTGTACTTGTACCATGTACTGACCACGTACCATGTAACTATTACGTACTGTAGCAGACTGTCCTTCAAAGGGGCTTGGCTTGATAAGTATTTAACATACCACCGATTGGGACTTCTGGAGGAGAAAAGACCTTCAGCTGCAGCTTAGTTAAACTGAGGTTGGTTCTCTGTATAACCCATGCATCTCTCAATGCCTACATGCTGGAAAAAGTGAAACTGCAATATATAGCCACATAGAAGGTTGTAATCATATTGTTTTCAGCTGTAAGTGTCTTAGCCAGTCATTGTAAGGCCTCTTAAATCATAGGACAAGGCAAATAATTCAAAACTTCATCACGTATTTGTTTCTGCTTTTCCAGATCAGCAGTTACTTTGGCCTGAATAGAACAACAATTAAAAAATAAAAACGCAGAGTGGCATCAGACTGCACAATTCCCATTAACGTTAATGGGAGTTAGGTGACTAAATCCCCATGCACAGCACGGAAAATTTACCCTTCTGGGTGAATTATCTTCTTGATACACAGAGCTGATAACTGTGTGCACTCTAGTAAGTCTCCCTTATGTGTACGGGTATGTGCTCGTGGTGACAGGCCAAAGAAAAAGATCATGTAAGAGCTAGATTTTGATTTCTGTGCAGTTATTCCAGATTAGGATAAATGTAACAATGATTTAATCACCTGAAACAACAGTTGAACAAAATTATTTATTTTGAACAGGTGTGTGGATTTTTAGTTGCTATTTTTGTGAGGCTTCTCTTTTTTTTTTGTTGTGTTTTGGGTTTTGTGGTGGTTTTTTTTTGTTTGTTTTTCATGGAGATGAATATGTTTGCTGTAGGTCCATACTCAAGCTCTGTCATCTAGGAATTAATTCATCGGTTCATTGCTGGCTTATCCCTTCAATTCCTTGATCTCAGTAATAATTTTAGAGCATTATTAAATTCACTGAAGGGATTGAGCCCTACATATTATACATTCAAGGGAGTTCTTCAGGTGGAGTTAGGAAGATGACCTTGGAATTTCATAAGAGTCATAAAAAATTCATGATTTCATAAGTGGTAAAGCAAATAAAATGTATCGGAGAGAGGGTGGACTACTGATAGGGAAAAAATGAAGCTACATAGACTGGTATTCCTTCTTATCTTTGGAAACAACAACCTTTCTAAGGGAAACACGAAGACACCACTTAGAAACATTCTCCTGAAAATGTAGAGGCAGCTATTACTTTCTCTAGGTTAGTGCCAACATTGAGTACGCGGGAAGAAAACTAATGTCTTTCTTTTCCAGTGGAGTGCAGTGCTCTTCCTTCAGCCATAGAATTACTTTCTCACTGGGGAGATGGGAAATTGTCTTCAGGCTTTGTCTACATGTTCACCAAATTCATTCATGGTTTACCTGGAGTAATTTAGTAATACAAAGAAAATTTATCATCTCAAAGATAGTGATTATATTCAAGGTCTTGCAAATACTTAAAATGAACTGCAAGCTATCTCCTTTAAAGTGCTAGTTCAAGCTATTATTATTGCTCCTCAATCCCTTCAAAATGGGGAAGGATATTCCTGCCTATCGTATGCTTAGGAGTCCAAGTCACCCAGAGTCCTAGCTCTACTCCCATTGAAACTAGTCAAAGGATGTGAAGGATTGCTTATCCTTTGTTGTGCTTTGAAGTCAAGTTTTAACTCCAGTGGAGGTCTCTAGGTCATCTTTATTTTTCTGGATTTATGTGTAATTGTCTCTATCCCTTTCTCACCTTACTCATCTCCCATTATCTTCACTTATTTGTAAGTTGTTAACCCCTGATGCCCCTTTATAAAACTTCTGATGTTCCTGTTCTTTTTTCAACTCTCATATTCCATACTTTATTTTACAGGCTTTGAATAATAATTCTCTACTTCCTTCTTAACACATGTTCAAGTGTCACTGAACCGTGTTAGGTAATCAAGACAAAGTAGCATCCTAAAGATCATATACCTGTGGAAGGTCATTAGAAGACTACTGCATCCTTTCGTTGTCCATATTCTGGATAGTGGGACCTAGGAAATTTTACATTATATTCTCTTTTACATAGGTGTACTTTTAGGTCTTTACTGAACAGGTCAATATACTGTGGTGCCCTGTACCTCTGGCAAGCCTATTTGCTTATTACAGGTCTCTGTGAGTTCCCTGGATAATGTTTACTCTCTACCTCCAGTGGTACTGCTCAGCTTTCACAGGTCAACACATGGTAACTGCTTTACCTCACCAGTGCTTGACCTGCTCACCTATCTCTGGCCTCTGTGTATTTACCTCTGTATCTTCACACCAGATTTCTGCAGGACTGCTTGCCTATCCACCACAGACCACTGCCCTTTCCAGAATTCTCCATTTCTGACCATGATCTTTCATCTTCATATCCTATGCTGGTAGCAATCCTACCACTTCTCAGTATGACTGTGTATCTTGGTTTACATGAAGTCAGTCCTTCACCCTTCCCTGCTTCACACCAACAACCGGTCAGAACTATGTGAAGTCATAATGCCCAAGACATCTGCTCCTTTGTGAAAATCTGGGGACTGCTATAGCATGAGGACTTAATACTTCACAACTGCTTATATCGCAAAGGCTTCTCTGCAAAGTTTTGTTTCTCCCTTATTCTTTCCCATTTTAAAGTAACACTGTCCCTAAAAAACTGCTCACCCAAAGATGGCAAAGCTCAGCTTCAGTCAGCACCAAAGCTTGATCAATCTAGGGCTTGCTTTGCTTTTGAACTGATCTGTTGCAGGAGGCATTTGAGTGTGCCATGGTAACACATAAGTCATAGCTTGCACCACAAAGGATCCCAGTTTGTTTTTCACCTGTGAGCCACAGTTCATGAGTGACTCTCCTGGAAAGTATTTGTTGGTTCAGGGGTGTTGTTTCACATCTTGCCACCAACTGGCAAGTTTCTTCAAACAAAAGTCAGCACAAAGAGGGTTTTTAAATGCTCCAAGATCCTTCTGCAATGCTGCAGTGACATCAGACTCACTCCTTGGCAGGACAAAACCCACATATCAGGAGACCTGCTGGATTATGTTATTAAAGACAGCTGATCTTAGTATTAAAAAATTAGTGTGGTTTATAATATATGATTGGTAACCCTGCCAGTATCTGTATAGCTATTCTGTAGTAGTGTACTGTGCTTCTTGTAATGAATTCTCAATTTCCATTATTTCATAAAAGATTTAAATATAATGATAATATAAACCAAATCTTGTTAATATTGTAGACTTTTAAGTAGCACAAAAACCTGATAGGTAGCTCTAAAATGTATTCTTTCACTTGCATGTGTCAGTGGTAATTATATATTAAAAAAAGAAAAAATTAGCATATAATTACAAAGCACTCCAGTGTAATTAAAATCACAATAATAAAAGTAGCTAAGGAACTATACATCAAAAGCTGCAAGCCAAATCCAGGAAGTGAGGCCATGGGCTACCTGAAACCTTGAAAAACAGATGGGAAGGTGGAAGAAATGAAAGAACAAGAAAGACTTCTCCTTGGTACAAATCTAAGTGCCCTTTCAAGTAGAAATAAGACAAGTAAATTCATATTGCCTAACACCCTCCTTATCTAAAGTGCCACTATTCAGATATATGCTCATATATGATCAGTATGAAGGGGTAAGCAGCTTTGAAGAACAAAGTTAATCCTGGCATTCAGCTGCCTGCTTAGCGCCAGCACCTTGTTCAGAAATGCCAGGAGTTTAAGGAGCTGCTGTAACCTCCTGCATGTGAACTGCTCCTGCAGCTTTTGTCTGTTTGGTTCCCTAAAGTGGTAGCACTTGTGAAGACTGGCTTGCAGGCTGAAAATCTGTCAAGATTCATTCCTGTGTCTTTCTCTGTGCCAAAAATGCTATGAAAGGTCAAACTTTTAGAAGAATAAGTATTTATTTAAAGGAAATACTACTCCCATGCCACTAGATATATGAGGATGGAGAAAGGAGTAAAACATAATTATCCCAAAGCTGTCAGGTCTGAAGGTATTGGTAGGGACAGAACCTTCTGTTCCTGTGTTCCCTGGCGTACTGTTTGGGATCCTAATATTTCTGATTTCCAGTTTTCATGTTCTTTATTGTTCAACAGAATACAGCAGAAAAGTAGAGGTGAGAATAAGGAGAATGCTAAGTCTTTTCACTGGCAAACAGGTTTTCAAATGTATGAAAACATCCATGTGAAGGGGAATGAGAATGAAAAATGGGAAGTTGTTTCTCAACAGCATGTTTGTCTTTACAGTTAATTCTCACAACTGAAAATATGCTTCCCATGGCTTCTGTCTTCAACATGACTTTTTTTTTTAACCTGCACACCTTTTGTACTTCAGGTTTTCCTCTTCTCAGTGATTTTGTGTCTTTTTTCTTACTTTTCTCTAAACAGCATTTTGGCAAGTATATCATGATAAGACATTGATGTATGTTCATTAACTGCAGGCAGGCAGATTGTACTGAAGTAAGATTTTAATGGAAAATACATTTATGATTGATCAAAAGTAGTTGGGGATTCATACCAACTCAGTGATTAATTTGAGGGGAAAACCCCAAAGTTAAAAAATCTTCCACACTGTATGCTTTATTCTCTTTCGTAGACTGCATTTCTGGTCTGTTTCAAAATGCTTTTTCAAGAGGAGATTTGCCTAAAACCAGATTCCAAAAAAATAAATAAATAAAAAATTGGACATTAAATTGGAATCAAACAAATGTTTTTCTTCCTGCTGTTGTTTTAATTATTGCAAGCATCCTGGAGACACAGGGCAGGCTGATGTGAGCTAGGGATTCTACGAATCTGCCCTTTTCTGCCCTGAAAAATGTGTCTTGCACGTTCCTCTGTCTTGCAGAGCTGACAGGAGTTGATTACTTGAAATGTGGATCCAGCTGAAATCTAATGCTCTTTAAAACCAGGATTTAGTTTACTGGGAACTGATCTGGCTAAAGAAACTCACTACCCAGTTATATAAATGTGACTACTGGCTCAGGGTGGTGCAGTGGTGGGTGTGTGGCCACATGGCTAAAGGCAGGGAAGAACTTGGGACTACAACCTTGTAATTTACACCAGCCTGAATTAATAGGAAATGTCAGCCTACCAACTGCCTGTGTGAGTTGTGAGCCTGCTAGGTGAGGTGTTCAGATGGATCACAGAGAGGGGACCAGTAGATCCTACCTTAGAGAATAACAAAGTATGATGCTCCTGCTCAGAACTCAGTGCTGTTGTCTGTACTTACACACTGATCTATGGGAAGCACAGATGCTGCTTTTTCTTTTGGTGGGGCAGGAGAAGAAGGTTTGAACACCAAGGCTGTCTCTCTGGAGGGTCAAAGTTCAAGTAGGGGTTACTAATTTGGATGTGTGTATATATATATATAAAAAACTGTGTTGTATGTATACTGCGCATGTGTATATATATCATCTATACTAATGTGTGGACTTAAGGGGAATTAAGGCACTTTTTAGACTTTCATTTATACAAACTTGTGTATGTGTGTTTGTGCTTTAAGTCAAAAGGAAGCATTACAATTAGTTGTTCGGGGTTTTTTTGTAAACCATCTCTACAAATATTTGAAAAGAGCTAACACATGATGCAAATATTTAGTTAATGGTCTTTGTTGAAACAAAACTTAAGAAAGCTCTAAAATCATAATATCCTGTCAGTATTAAGAGGTCCTTTTGTGTACATGTGAATGACAAAACACCTGTTAAGTTACCTGGGATTGATATGTGATTTTTTTGGCCTACTCAGTATTTTTAATTGCAAATGATAAACTCAAATTCGTATTTTTAACATTTTAACATCATGTGCAAATGTTATATAACCAGATGTGTGTCTGTGTGGTTACTTCTATTTATACTACTGTTGAGGCATACCACAGATGATAATCCAGTGGTATTCTGAATAAACACAGAAGAAGAAGATGGATCCTTCCATCTTGGGAAATGTATTACCAAGATTATCATTTAAGTGTAAGAAAATAGAACAGAGTAGCTAAGATAAATTACAATGGGAACACAAAGAATCAGTAGTATGTGCTATCCTCTAAAACTCAATCTGACCAAAGAAATTTATGGTTAAAAATATTACAATGCATTAAACATAGATGCATTATTTTGCAATATAAATGCCAGTAAGAATATGTGGTAATGGAAGGCAAAGACACAATTTTCTGTATTGTTTCTTTAGTAAGCCAAAATATGAAGTTAATTTATTGCCATGCCTTAGTCTGCTCATTTCTTATTGTTTGCCAATTACTGCTTAAATCTGCTAAGTTTAGTTTTGCTTGACTGTTTTACTTGCTCCCAGTTTTGCCGAATAACTCTGAGTCTCTCCGAATACTCTCCCTACTGCATGCCAAGATCAAAAAGCATCTTGTGACCAGTATTAAACAGATAGATTTGGTGATGCCCCCTGCAAATGGACCAGAGTTTTTCTTGAGAGTTTTGCTTCATCTATTTTCACTGAAAAATGCCAAAACAAGTAAAAAAAAAAAAGGCAAAACATGTTCCCCCTTTTTTTTTTTGGTCTCCGTGCTGATATATCCTTTCTAATAAACTTAGTTAATGGAATCACTTGAAATGTGGTCACCTCTGAACTCTACAGGTATGTTAACACTAATCCAGCAATGTCAGCCATGTGAGGACAGTGAAGGCTGTGCCATCTTCTGTTATGAGACTGTGTCCTGACGTTACTTCTCAAGCAAGCAGTGACTGAAGTCCTTAGGAGCACACCCCATTGAGGCACTCAAAACTTAGCATAATATGAGGGTTTGCTACAGCAATGACTCCCTGTATGTTCAGTTTGGGAATGCTCTTAAAGTACACACTTAAGAGGCAAGCTAAGTGCGTGATTCTAATCAGGGCTTTAAAATGATGGCTAGATTCTGCAGGCCTTAATAACACTAGTATAAAGAGATATTTTTTTTTTCTCCCATTTATTTCAGAAAGCTTTGACTTAGCATCTATGAGTAGCTATTAAGGAAATACATTGCAGAGTAAATGCATTACAGGACATGTCTAGGGACTGCAGTGCCTAATTTACAGGAAGGATTTGGCTTAGTCTGTGAGCAACAGGCACACCTCACAGAACTCTCTTGAAAGTAGCTGGCTATTGCTATACTAGATTTGGGTATTCTGTTTCTGAGGATGTCTTCCTGTTATTGTCACAGTCAAGCAGAGAGTGTATGTGGCTTTGTTACATAGTCTCCCTTTTCCGAACTTTTAATGTTTATTAGAAAATAATAGTACTTATTGCTACTATTCAGCGTGGCAGAAGTATAGGAAAAATACAGTAGGAGCATGCCAAAACAAAGGTACAAAAATGTTCAAGGTGTTACTATCTATTTATATATTTAAAGGCTGTCTAGATAGAAGTACTATGTGATTTTCTTTGAGTGTGCTGAGGTAAAACAAGGAAAAAGATTTATGAAAATGACAAAATTAGGAGTAGTTCTAAGGAGGCATTAAATGGATTTTAAGATGTGAATGAAGGTACTTAACTGCTTTCAGTGTATAGCACCATGTTTATCTGGTAGTGATTACCTGTAAATTTCAAATTATGTGATACCACCAGGTTTGGAGTAACAAGTCTTACATGTTTGTTTTACTAATTTATTTCCCTTGAGGCACAAAAAACTTCATCACTGTATCATGTTAAAATCTGTATTCCACGTTCTATCTGCTAAGTATCTTTTTCATAGTTGAAAGTCAACGGCCCACCTGACCCTTACATTTCTAGAAGCGATTTGTTCAGCTTTCTACATAAATCTTCATATTCCAATGACAACCCCAAAATGAAGTCTTACTGACATACAGTTTTACTGAATACTGTTGTGAAACGTATTGGTGAACCTACAACTTTATAATGTGTCAAGCTTTACCAAACATTGTTAGAATAACATTAGCTGCCATTTTATTCTTAGAATTGTAATAGAAATTGAAACTCACATTTCAGTTACAATGAATTGGCAACTATTTTGTTTTTGTTTATGTTTCTTTTTACCTGACGGACATCTGGTCAAATAAGCAATATAGCTGAGGTCTAAAACCTCCTTAATTTCTGTGTTACAATGGAGCAAACTGACACTTGTAAATCCTGACTGGCTGCTGCCTTCTTTTTTCCAGCAGTGACTCCGAATTTATGGTTATGGAAATGGGAGCTAAATCTGGCCAACAAAGCTTATGGCATGTACAAAGCAGCACTGTGATGGATGAATGCAGTATGTGTCGTGATAGCTGTTCTACTAACATCTACTGAGTGACTGCCTTTTGGACAATAATTTTTTGGGGAGCTGAGATGATCAGTATAGATGGGAGAGATACCTGATGTAGTAGTAGACTGTATTGAGGGCTAATTTTCAAAACTGTTGATAGTTCAGCACATCCTACAGAGATCATTAGAAAGTGATGGTTAATTAGATTTCTGAAAATCTAATGTTGTCCATCACTGGCTGATTTCATTAGTGATCATCATGCCCTTGTGGGAAGATATTATTTCCAGCCTAGGTACCATGTTAGCTGAGAGCGCTGGGTCTCTTAGAGCTCCAGAAATAGTATAATACTGCTCTTTCCATCTATGAGTGAAGTATTTCTTGGACATTGATTCCCGGACTGTTTGCAAAGCTTGTCATGTTAAGCTCAACTGCAGTGTTTCAAGCAATTACTTTTCTTTGCTTGATGATTTGCTCAGATTTCAGGGCTGCTGCCTTCTAACCATCTGCAGAGCCTGCAAGCATCCAGCAGAGCTTATTAGCTTGGCCTCCACACTTCATCTGAAGCATGCTTATGCTTCACTTGCAGGGTACTCCTTCTCTAAGGAGTTGGAAATGCAGTCTGGTTCCTTGTATTATGTGTGTTTCGTAGAAAAAAAAAAAGGAGACATTCCTACCTGAATTTAGTTGTCTCGTTTGCTGAAGAGGTACAAGAGATGCCATTGTACTTTTTTGCAATCTCTCTTTTCCCCACACTGCGCTGTACATCTTAAAATGAATAGCACCAGGATTGTAAATACACCCTAACAATAATCAAAAATGTGTCATTGTTACAACTAACCATAGTCAAATGCTGTGGTCTGGAGATGGAATGAACTCCCTTGAAGAACACATGCTTTGAAGAAATCTAAATGATAACACTGTCAACATAGGTAGGGTTATTGGTTATACTCAGTGTCGTGATTTTTTAGTGCCAAAATGTAGGAAAAGGAGATATACTGATAGTGACCTTTTACAGCACTCACTTTCCCCATCTAAAGTTAAATCCCACGTTTTCTAATTACACCTAATAGATAGACAGTAGCTCACTAGTCTTTGTAGCCCTCAAACAGTTTTTTAAGCATTGATGTATCTTGACTCACCCAGTCCGAGATCTTTTGGTTCAAAAGGGAAATGACTTGTCAAAGCAGGTATGGAGTATGCTGTACTTCAAGACTTGCTCCTGCTTACTCCTGTTGACAGGTACCAAGAATATAACAATTTCCCTGGTACCGTGCAAGAAGAGAAGTGTTTTTTTCTCAAGTACCCTGAGTACTGGAATGAAACATCATTACCTTTCCTTTTGTTGATTGATGAAGATGAAAAGATTTCTGGCCCTTAAGGGAAGGTGTCTCCCTAGTGAGAAATCCTTTGGCCCTCTGGACTTAAAGGCCAGCAAACTTATTTAATTTAAAAATGAATTTAAATTCTTTTTCTTGTGTTACATTTTGTCTGGATTTGTTCTTTCTTCAGTCAGTGCTTCCAAACTCCAAATTATATTTGATCTCATCTCTTTGCTGATAAACTTGCATGAGTCCAGACTCGAGTGTGTTCAATTTTCAGGTCATAACCTTTAATGATGCCTGTCTAAATAACTGTTAACTTGGTGTAGCTGTGCCAAATTATATCATCTGATAGCCTAGCCTGATAGTCTCATAAAAACATCAGAAAGAAAGCAATTGCATCATAATCTGTATCATTTATTATAAACTACCCACCAGAATGCAGCATAACCTGAAGAGAGAGGAACTGCTCAGGGTGAAATTACAAACTAATGACAGATTTTGAGTCTCCATTACTCTCTAGCCTTGAGATGTTGTAGAGTGTGATATTGTAGGGAACCCAGGCATGGTATGAGCACCTAGTGAGACACCTGCATCAGTCAGGTTCCGCTCCATCACAGAAGAGAGAGCTGTTAACCAACCTCTTTTTTAACTGGCATTGAGGTGACCCCTGTGACAATAATAAGTTGTAGCAACCTATAATCTGTCCAAGGGTGAGGCAGTTATATTGCTTACTGTGTATTTTTTTTTTTTTTTTTGTCTATGTAGTTAATTGAATAAGAGATGATAGTGGAAGTAGGAAGTCAGATACTGGGGAGAAAGAAAGACATAAAGTCCCAAGTAGATATGGCATAATTAACATAAAATGATCCTGTTGTTTGAATAGTCCATCAATGCAATACTGTTTATCTAGCAGTTGCAATGGTAAAACGTGTAGGAAAAAATAGGAATGGTACAAACTTTTATGACACTTTTGCTCTAATATTCTCCTGAAGACAGCTACTTTCAGTTCAAGTAATTTCCGCTACTTGATGTAGTTGCCTATCTAGTAAGCTTCTGTGGATCTCTATTCCAAAGTCTGATATAGTTTCTTCTTGAGACATTATACAGTTTTTGCACCCACAAGGTCTTTTAGCAAGACAGAGGTAATACCCATTGCGTTAATACTTGTGTTCTCTTCTTTATTTCGAGTCCAACTCCCAGTAGCTTAGTCTGGCTTTCTCTGAGGCCCTTTAGTGCTTGTCTTGAAAAAGGCCATAGGGAGTCCATCCACATTCCTTCTCATTATCATGCATTATTTTACAAACTTCTACAGTGTCTTCCTTAAGATTGTTCTTTTCCAGAATGAAGGGTCTCAGTCTATGCAGCGATTCCTATATAGCTGTCATAGCAAGGCTGTTAATGATGTTGGCCTCCTCTGAACCCATTTGTGGTCCAATTTATCTCTTTGGAAGTGAGGCAACAGGGACTGCATATTGAGTTCAAGATGTGGATAGAGCATGGATTGCTATGTTCAAATAGGTTTTCTTCTTAGTCTCTATTCCTTTCCTAATGGAATGTAATGTTTGCTTTATTTCTTGGCTTTTACAAGATATTGAGTTAGTATTTTCAAGGAACTTTCTGTGGCAAACTCAAGATACCATTACTGACTGGTTTAGGTCAATGCAGGGTCCTATATGTGAAACTAGTTTTAACCAACGGATATTGCTTTATATTTATCCACATTGAAAGCCGTTTAATGTTGTTCAGGCTCTTACTCTCATAAAGCTTTTCTACAATTTCTCACAATCTGGTTGCTACACTAAAAACCCTCATCAGTGCAGTTTGTCTTCTCACTGCTTATTTCTTTTTCCAGGCCACTTATGATGGTGCTGCACAGTGCAGACTCTGCAAAACCCCTTCAGTGACTTTTTTTTCAGCAGTGCAGGATCTCCTCCTACCCAGTTTCCTATTGTTCAACCAATTATTTATCCACCCCACGACCTGTTGCCTTATCCAAAATGTGTCACATGATGTTTCTGTGCGATTGCCAGTGCTTCTTCCCCTTCTCTCCCTGTTTACACTGAGGCTGGAACTGTACAGGGAGATTTTTAATTCCTTGCCAGCAAACAAGCCAACCAGAATACTTTGATTATCTTCATCTTAATCCCCTCCCAAATCAAGCCTCTGCAAATACAGCCAACCTTCCTTTTACTGCTACTGATCTTTGGTGAGAGGCCTCAAAGGGAGTCACCATCCTGGAAAAGCTTGTAGCATATGATTAGAAGAACATACTTGGTAATGAAATACATTTGTAACATCTGCTAACACTTTTAAATTAAAGAAAAGTAAACCCAACAAAATATTTTCCTAAGAATGAATTGAAATGTAAAATCTTTCAACACAAAATTGAATCATCCCTTTATGTGCTTATTTGTTAAGATCCCAGATCAAGTATTAAATGATGAAACAGTATTTTAAGGTGGCATTCCTCTGTTTTTCAGTTTGGTATCCTAACCATTTTTTTTTTTTCTCCATTTTTTTACTGCGATATTGAGATTGAGGCTGCTAGAGTGGGGATTCAGTCTCTATTTCATTAATCCCCCTACTGGTAACAAGCCTGTTATCTGGCCTAAAGATTGACTTCCATGATCATGCTGCTTCATCTGGAAAATTGTTTAGGGTATAAATCTCTGTGCAGATTAGTGTGTCTCATTCCCTCAAGAGGAATTATGTTTTGCCCTTTATAATGTTAACTCTTTGACCTCAAAAAGTTTGTTGATTATATTATTGATAATAAAGTTTGATATGATGTATTTTACAGAATATTGGCTTACTTGCTACCTAATTTGGCACTGAATGTAGCCAGGCCAGCTGATTACGTGTTTTTCCATGGACACTGCCAATATATAGGAGGTGGTAGAGTAGACACACTCCTCCCTTCCTCTTTGAGGAAATCTGATTTTGGTGTGGTTTTTTCAGTTTTGCATTTTATTATTATTTCTGGTATTCTTCAGTCTCAGAAGATGTCCTGTAATTGTGACATGCTTTTGTAGCAAAAAAATGCTGATGAAGTTAATATAAAGAAATAGGGAAAATTTTGTTTTACATTTGAAAGTCACACTTTCCATGCTGTATTAAGTAGTGGCCATAGATAAATATTTGGAAAATAACCAGGATAATGCACTGATTTTTAAATCCAAAATGTGCATTCAGAAAGAATTAGAAGTCAGTTACAATCCTGATGTATTTGTTACTCACCTTCATTGAGTACTGCAATAATGCAGAGGTCTGTGCATTTTGTTATTTGGCAGACTAAACAATCTATTCTACATTTGTGCTTGAGTTTCTAACAGCTCATTTTCATTCTATTGTGTGCCATGAAATATTTCCATCTTATTCAGGGGAAGCATGCCTGTGCTTTTAGGCTTCCTGTATCATCCTCCATTCAGAGACACTTTCTGCCTATAGAAGAGTGGGAAGATTTTGGTTAGAAAGGTAGCAACATAATAAAGAAACACTGCAAAAGATGTGCAAAGTCAACTGTTTCATTCCACAGTGCTTTATCTAAGTAATTAAGGTTATATAGTTTCTTTTAAAGTGTTTTGGCCAGATCTTTCATTCCGAGGTGTTCTGTTCTTTGCTTATACACACTAGTATGTTCTTTAACTGTTTACGTTCAGAGGTGAGAGTAAGAGAGTAAAATAAACAGGACATTAACACCATCACTGTTGGTAGAAATGAAGAAAGAGAAAGGCAAACTGTCAAAATGTGTAAATTAGTGCAGCTTTGCTTAAGGTCTGAAATTTGGACTACTTAAGTTAACTGCTTCTTATATTGTTGAACAGCTGAAAACCTAACTCTGTGAACTAGATGGAGTTTACTTTTGTGTTTGGTGAACAAGCCTGTGCTTTGCATCTTTTCACTCGTGCTATGTGTTACTGGTTGTCAGGAGTGGATAACTTCTTGGAGCTGTTGGGGATTGCTGCTAGTTATTTGTAATATTTTCGCAAGGGAATATGCAGTCATTAATGAGGATCTTGCTATGCTAGGCACTATGCGGCCATAGAGTAAGGTAAATCTGTATCCCAGAGAAATAATGAAAATTGAAAAGGCAAAGTTTGGCAAAAGGTAAAAGGACTGTAATTTTTAAAGGAAAATGTGAAAATCATAAGGTGTGTAACATGGCTGCTGTCTGTAGCCATACACTCTTATTTGTTTACTGTATTATTGAGCACCTCTCAATCTGCAACAAATGTATCTTCACTAACATCTTTTGATTGAGGGAAGTTCCATTATCTTAACTGATAGAAAGTGACAGAAAGAATTAAATTACTTGCCTACATTTGGATGAATAACATGAGTAGGAAATTGTTCTGAGCTGACCTCTCTATGTCAAGATATCCTGGGTCTTGACATCTTGCCCAGACCAGTGCACTGCTCTTCCCTTTTATAACGTCACTGACATACCTTTTGATATCCATGCTTGTGATAAACTGGTGTTGCACCTTGGATACAAAACATTAAGATCAGAAAAATGCCAATCCTTGTGCAGATAGAGATTCAATACATTTGGCACTAAACACAGACGGCTTTCACAGTCTCTGTCTGAATCTGGCAATGCCATGTCATTCCATCATGTGCTACCCATGTAGGGGCCAACAGCTCAGAATCTGGCTCAGCTTTTGTAGAACATATGTGATCAGAGTTCTGTGATAGTAACAAAATGTTGCATTTTATTTGCACTGTCACATCACACTGTTATTTGCCTCAGTTTCCAGGGCTAGTATCAGGAGAGTAGACAATTTTGAACAATTGCATTTGCAGATGTGACTGATCCATTTGGTGATGGAATAAATGGGAAGATAATTACTTTTACTGAGCTACTAGGACCCTTTTTTTTTTTCTCCTCTCTACAAACTCTCTCGTTGTTTTCCTAGTGTGGCTGGTATTACCAATATCAGCAAAAGATGTCTGATTATATTAACTGAAGCCATTAGAAACTTGCTGTCTGTATGTGTCTGGTATTTTCCTGTCTACTCAATAATCACAGAAGGATAAAATGTTTAAGGCCCAGGTGATTTGTCTTTTTCAGAAGGAAGTTTACATGCTTCAGGTTTTATAATTTATGCCTTTCCATCTCCTATGTGTATTTTTTTTTAAATCATGAGAAAGATTAGCAGTTTCCTTGGACTCCCTTAGCCAGTAGTTAATCACTTCTGTTCAGCTTCTTTCTAATCTTCAGTGATTTTCCCTTCTTCCTATTAAGAAACACAGCAGAAATCTGTTTCTTTGAAGAAGTATTTTAAATTAACTTAATTGCTTTAATATATATTTTATATGTAACTATATTCCTTTAATATAGTATAAGTGATGAGTGATGAGTGATGAGGAAATAATGAGAAAGACTTACTAAAAAGTTGCATTTAGTAATAAATTTTGTATTTGCAGAGTTGCTAGAAGCAGTATCCTAACCACAAAGAAGCCTGAGGTTCTCCCAGAGCATAATTATTGGGTTTGCCCTTTTTGTTGTCTTGACTGTGACTGACAAATACAATGCCTTTAGCATCATATGCTTCAGCTCATGTTAATGGTATTCTAATAAACTGTTGAGAACACTTCAACTTGAGGTGACATGGCTGACACATGACAAACAGGTTGTCTGAATGAGGTAAGGCAGGAGTCAAGTTAGCTTGAAAAAATAATGGCACTATGAGAGATCTTTGAGCTGGACATGCAATATTCCATCCTTTATACACTGTGCTCTTATGGAGCAACAGGACTCCTCCACAAACTCCTGCTGTAACAGAAAATACCTCATGGTACATCTCCTTAATCTGTGACCTGTTCCTGCAAGGGCTTGAATTGAGAAACTGTGAACTGGAAGAGGCCAATAAATGCATGATAATTGTGTTATAGTGGTTAAAAAATATTTCATGTTATGGTTGGACAACTGTAACTGTCAAAGTGGATATACCGCTAACTTTGGAATGTCAGAATTCTCACTTGATATCTGATTTTTGTATAAACCTAAATTCAATGACAAATCTAAATTTTTGGGCAGAGAAAGCTTTTCTACTTCGTCTATCTATTATGCTTGTCTAGCCATGTTTCAGAACATTCAGCTTTTAGTTAAAAAGAATAATATTTTTTGGAGTTATCACTAGTCAAATTATAACCAATAGGAGTACATCTATATGAGAGCTTTCATATTTATCTATCCATTTTTTCTGCTATGGCCCTCATGATGATGAGTCTGCAATAAATCTTAGGCTTGCAGTTGATACAGGTGCTAATGTATTTTACTGTTAAGACATGAAAGATAGAAAATGTCTCCTTGGAGAAATTTGAATTTTATTCAGACTCTACATTTCCACTATGAGACAGAAAAAAATGCAATATAGACTGCTGTTGAAGTCCTGCTTTAAACTACTTGCGATACATGATAGACTGAAAGAAAATTGTAATATATTTTTCTTCATGTGCTGATTGAAAAGCAAACCAGACCTTCCAGATTTTCTTCCATTTGACTTCAATGTTGAGTTTTCCTATTGAAATGGGAAGGCCCAATTCAACTTTACAAAACGAAGCCAAGATATATATATCTTGAATAATTCATAACCAACTTTTTGAAAAACTTCCACTCTTGAAACTTACTTTAAGAACTCTAAAATATGGAATATAGATTTGACAAAAAAGGGATCATGAGAGCAACAAATCTGTTTGTCATCTGCATAACAATACTTAGTCATTTGAGCAATACAATCAGGGAGTGCAACGATATAGACATAGAACAATGCATGGCCAAGAATAACGTCCTGTGGGACATCAGCTCCAAGTAAAAAAGAACTTGCTTAAGGATGGCTGTACTAAATAACAAGTGAATGGTCAGACAAAAATAATGTTAGCCAGTACAACATGTTAGCTTAATAATACATCTAGAGTACTATGAATAAGCAATGGTGATTGTGAGTATTCAAAATAGAAGACTGACAACATTTCATTAGAGCAAATATTAAATCATATTTACAAACACATGTACCTTAATCATTTCAGGTGATCAACCAAACGACACCATTTAGTAGATGTCTCCATGAGGCAGTTATAAATCCTCTCTGGCAATGAGAAAAACAAGTTCTAACTTTTGGTAGTGTTTGCAATACAATAAGCACCCTGGGAATAAATTACTTGAACAGATCTTCACCAACCATCATAATGATAATGACAAAAAGGGCATGCAAAGATACAACTGGAACTACTGCAGGTGAAGGCTTGAAAAGTATGGAAAGTGACTTTACCAGAGGAGTACCAGTATAGGTTTTTATTTAGGTGGCTCAATAAAAAACTAGCTAGATAGTTCATCCTTTGAGATACAATATGAGATTGATGATTTAATTTTTGTTAAATTTCTTTGGTTAATTTTAATGTTAGGACAACATAGGAAGATGTGGGAAACATGGTTCTAGTAATCACAAGATAAATATTCAGCAGTCCATTGTTCTGCACTTTTTGTTTACCATGCAACAGGAATCACCTGGTCCTGTTTTCGCTGCTTTATTAACTTTGCTTTAGTCTTTATTAAAATGATCTCAGTTTCCTATCATGGGGTGATTTTTAGGGCTTTTAAAGACTTTTAAGTCTCTGATTCCTCTGCATCTGATATCACTTCACAAACAGAACAACTTTCCAACGTATTTTTGTTCAAATATGCAAAGGTCATATTCTTCATCTGGTCTTTTCTCTCAAATTATCTGGCTGATTTTATTTGCAATCTGTGTAGTCATATGAGCCTGAGCTGGAAACAACCAATTAGATCAGACTGTCCTTTCTCTTGCCAATGTGGAATATAGTCCCCCAGACAGAGGACACATGCTTGATTTTGGCCAAAAACTGAGAAGAAGCCTCCTGATCTTCACCCACTGAAATTTTAACTCTCATCTGTTATTAATCTATTTTCAGCAAATGATTACCAGAACATCTGCTCATGCCCAGTGAATTTTTACTTCCTTCTCTTAAAGCTGACTTCCCCAGTGGACTGATGAAAGAGTCGTTCTGCAGCTCATTCTGCTCTTTAAAATAACATCGGTCCATTGAAGAACTGAAAGTGATGTAGTGATCTTTGTAGTTCATGTAGCGGCTATCAGGGAAATAAGAGCAAAATGATTACAGCAAGAATAGTAGGATTTCCATTAAACAATTTATTTTATTTTTAAATCAGAAAGCATTGTGAAATGTTCGGCAAATACATGTTTGTTGTTTACATGAAGTTGTAAACATGTATACACTTTGAAAATATTAAATACTGGTTCTAAAATGCTGATGCCAATGTGATATGAGAGGAGAGCTTTTTCTGGGGTAAATGTGCTACAACAGTCTTTTAGATTTAGACATCCATTTAGATTGTGACTCTTTTTAAAAGTTTTCTTAAGCCTTTTGAGAAAGATGATTTTCTTGAAGTCAATTTCCAGCAGAAGATGCTAAGTTTCCGTGGATATTGCATGTGTTCCCAGCTTTGTAGTTATGCTGCTGGTTGATTGAAATTAATATATAGTGACATTAAGCTATGTCTATTACCATTCTTTCTCTAGACATGTACAACTGTGTGTAAATATAACAGGCAGCTACTCACAGGTGGGGCAGCTGAGTTTTGTATTAAGCCCAACATGTAACCTAGCTATGTTTCTCATCAAGCTGGACACCCTACTTCAGTTTTCTTGTCTCACTTCTAAATTTCAGGATATATGAGGAGGATATAAGAGGGAGTCAAAGAGGTTCATGCTGCCTTGAAGGGAGGGGACTGTCCTGATCCTTACACATATATGGGAGAGAAAATGCAAAGTGACAACATGCCCTAGCAGTACAGCCCAGCATGTGCACAGCTACACAAAGATCATTAATCTTAGCATTAATGAAGCCTTTAAAGTCTCCTCTTCTCCACTTCCGTGTATTTCCCAAAATATGTCCTCATATCCTCTTTCTAATCTCCATCACAACTTTTATTCCATTCATTTCCACAGTAAGCATTCATCTATAATAATTTATGAATACAATTTATTTTTGTGCATTGAGGAAAATTCTGTATCAACATGCCTGCATTTAATTTTCATGGTTTTCTTGGGGTGCTGCTTTCTGATCTTAGAGTGCCTTTGTGTAGCTCAGATGTGCTACCGAGACAGCACATCCTTAACAGTGCAGATAGTAGCAAATTGGTTGTGCGAGGCTCTCTTGTGTAGTCTTCTGCTTCTGCACAGCATAGCCAGTTGTTTACATAAACATTAGGATTGTGACTCTCTGTAGAAGTTAAATTTGCATGCTTTGTTTAGGGTGGTTACTCCAGCTGCAGATATTTAGGGCACTAAATGTTGGGCCTGTTCCCCTGTAACGAACTACTAATCTGATGGAGTGTCCAGGAAACAGGCAAACCTGAAAAAGGGAGCCTAAAGAAACGTTAACCCAGAGAAGAAGAAATGTTTTTAGTTTGTTGGTTCGGATGGGCAAAAACGTCCACTAATTAAGTCAGATTACTTACAAAATATCTGAGTGTGGAAGCTGAAGCTTAGGGATTTCTGGTTCACATGATTGCAAAATCTGAAATCATAGCCTTCTGTCTTCATGGTTTATGCACAGCTGCACTTTAGGCAGCAGACTGATTGATTTTAGAGCATTAGAAGAGCATTAGAGCTTTTAAAGTAAAGGTCAGCTTTAAGTGCAGATGTAACAGCAGTTATTCACTGGTTTATTAACTTGGTTATTCACTGTGATTGACCACTGTTGCATGATTTAGTTGAAGCTGATATTAGGAAACCTTTATGCTGTATTCTGTTCAATAATATTGAAATACATTGTTTTCATTATTTTATGTTTCAGAATAAGAGCCAAGGATTGAGTTTTGTCCGTATACATGCACCCTGGCAAGTACTTAGTCGAGAAGCGGAACTCCTTAAAATAAAAATGCCCACTAAAAAGGTAATTATCTTCTATTTTCTATCAACTAGTTGTATGACTAAAGCAGGGGGGATCAGAATGTATAGAAGCCTATGGAATTACTTTATTTTTAAACCAGAGCAAATTAACTGTCAGGCTTATTCTTTCACGTTACTAATTATTTTGAGATTATTTAGTATACAGAATCATAGTTAAGACGGGATTTTCAAAGGGATTTTCAAAGGCCTCAGAGGCAGCTAGCTGACAGTCTGTATTCAGAAGAGTGATATCAGAGGTGAGTTTTAAGGAGGGCTTTGAAAGCTGAGAAGGCAGCAGCTAGTTGGATTTTTGTCAAAGAACTTACCTCAGAGGTGAGGTGCAGTCTTAATATATGATACTATACTAGCTGGTCATTGCCTTAAGATTTCTCTAAAGTCTAGGAAGGTCAAGAGAGTCTGTTTTGATTGTATCAATGACTTCATGAACTCAGACTTGCCTAATGTCGTTAAAACTTTGGCTCATTACCTTCTTTACAATCTTTACAGTCTGCTTGCATCAATGTTGCTGGAAAACATTGTAAATTCTAAGTAGCAGCTCTCAAAATTTGTGGCCCTTGCAGATTTAGCATGTTGGCTAAGACTTTCCAGTGAAGTCAATGGAAGTGCCTTATACTTTCAGTTACAGATACTCATCAATTGCATTACTGAACAGTTATTTCATGGGATTGTCATTAGACTTTAAGGACAGACTGATTTTATTTTCTTCCGTGGGGTTATTTGGTTTTTGTTTGGGATTGTTGGGTGGTTTTTTTCATATTTCACCCAGTACCAGCTTCAGTGTTATTCACGTCTCCTGGTGTTACAATCTGTCATTGTTAGAAGCTTAGCTAAGCCATTCTTGTATACTCTACTGTATTGAGTTTGCACCACAGGAAAAAAAAACCCAAAACCCACAAACACAAATATCTCATCAGTCTTTGAAAAAGAATATATTTTGGTAGTTTTGGACAACTACAGTGCCTCTGTCCTTTCTGTCATATTGATGGATATTTAGGCCTTTTCTAGAAATGGACCTATATATTCAACTTCACTCTTTTATCCCTTCCCAGCTTCATGTCTTTTGTACATTTTTAGTGCCTGCACATTTCTCCCTCCTTCCCTCTTGGGAATTTTCCCCTCCTAGCTTTTTACAGACACATTGAAGCAAATTTTACACTGTTTTAATTGATGAATATTGGCATTCTATTCTGAACTAAGGTCTGTCCAGGAGCTGATAGTCTCCAATGACTGCCCTAGTCATTCATGAACAGTTCCACATTTCATTTTCTCCTCTGAATGGGAAAAAAAAAGCACTTTGTATCATAAGACCCTAAGGACACAGAATCATTTGGTGTAAAAGATATCTAAAAATATTGAAAAATTATTTCATTTAACCACTATACATTATTTATAACATCCTTTCCTTTGAAGCAACAGATTTCAATGAACATAGCAGGTCTGTGCACATTTCATGTTGAATGAGGTTGCCTTGTAACAGATGTTTATTGAGTAGTATGATAAATATTCTAAGAGAAAATGAACATACAGTCATTGATTAGGCAGTTATGAAAACAGCATTTAGGTTTGTACTTGTAATTTATTTTTGTGTGTAGAGGAAGACAAAACTGAAATATGTCTACCATCAAGGAAACAAAATCTCAATTTTCCTGAAAATTCATCCTAGGATAATAAGTTGTTTTTTATAACTTAAAAGCGATATGACATTTTTAAAGAGAAGATCACTGATAGCTCTTGTTGACTACATTATTCTTCTATTATCTCAACTGCAGAAACAGAGCACTACCAGAAAGCAAGAGTGACAGGAAAACTATGTTATTGTCTTTTTTTTTTTTTTTTTTTTGCAATTAAGGACAGTTGAAAAACGAATTTCCTGTGCAGAAAATAAAAATCCACTTTGAAAAACTGAAATTTTATATTTTGGGGATTTGGCAATACAAACTGAAATATTCAGCCAGTAACCACTAAAAAGAAAACTCCATTTTTGTGCAGAGCGACAAAACATAGTTTTCAAAGCACATTAGGTATTATGTGTGATGCTATTTTTATTTATTCAAACACCCAATAAAACCATAAACAAAGCATTTTCAGTGGAAAGTATTCATCCACCTCTAAACATGATGAATTGGTTGCAAAAACTTTTTTTTTTTTTTTCCCAAATGTTGAGTCTTAAATCATCTTTCAGAACAAATTACATTCTGTGAAAAGGTATTTTTTGAGCAATTTTATCAATATGATTACTTTTGGGTGTGACAATAAAGTTATTTTTGAGGAGTAAGAATGGGCCACACTCAAATATGAGTATGAGAAACAATCAGAACCCATTGGAAACATTGGTCCATTCCCAGAGCTATGATGTCTTAGTGAGAATTGGTGGAATGAATCCCATGACTGGAGTGATGGGATGAAGGGCTATAGGCTCTTCAGGAGGAATAGGCAGGGCATGCAAGGCAGAGGAGTTGTACTGTGTATGTAAGGGAGAAGTTTGACTGTAGAGCCCTTGCAGTTAGGAATGATAAGGTTAAGACCCTCTGGGTGAGGGGATTAGGGGGATGGAAAACAAAGCAGTTGTAGTAGGTGCCTACTGTTGATTTTCCAGCCAGATTGGTAGGACTGATGAATTGTTCTATAGGCAATTAGGAGAAATTTCTGATCAGCTAGCCTGTTAGGGTTTACCAGTTAGGGTAAACACCCCCGCCCACATTGACTGGTCCCACTATTCCCAGTTACAAAGTAAAAATAATTGCTCTTCCTTTCTGTCGTCTCTCTTCAGCTCCTGGTTTAGTTAGTAAGGATGTTTCTTATATTAGCAATTTGGCACTGAGTTTTCTTCTGGAAGTAGCTTGTGAAGGACAAGAACTTTTTGGAATTGAAACCCATATGGATACAGGTGCTCGCTGTTATATGGGACTATAACTTCAGAGAAGGTGCTTATTTTAATTACATATTTAAATGTGTATAGCAAATTCTATCTTTTTTTTTTTTAATTGAATTTTTGGACATGCTAATGTATACTATTTATTCAGATGTATGAAATCACAGAAGAAGGGGGAATACTCAAAAAGTTTAATGAAATATGGTGCAAATTGACGGAACCTCTGCAACCCCAGGTGCCACAACAAGAAAATACCAACATGAAAAGCCTGTTTTACCCATTTTCCAGAGAGAAATTATATTTGTGAGTATTTTAAATTGTGATGAGCAATGAAGAGAGCTATGACTTATCATTTTAGTGTTGTCATTTTTTTTTACCAGTATTTCAATCAAAATACAGAAATTTATTGAGTATTTCTGGAAATCCTGAGGAAATATTCAAGCTGCCAGATTATTCCTGGATAATATTTCCAAGTGATAAAAGCATATATCTGCATAAAATTAGATTTATTGAATGCCAAATAGATCTAAAGTAAATGAACATGCACTGAATTAAGTTTCAGTGGGTTAATAGAAATCTAAATTGCAGGGACCTTCTGTTGGTGTTTTAGGTCCTTCTGCTGGATAACAGAAGTAAAACAAATAAAATATTTATGTTTTTAACATAAACTGTAAAAATCTTACCACCAAAATCCTGATTATTTGGTTAAGAATATTACTTCCTTGAATTGGAAAAAGAAAGAGCTAATAGAAATCTGATAATTTTCCTCTTTGTAGATTTATTATAGTAATTGAAACTTGTCTAATAATATGCAGGTAAGATATTTCTTGACATCTGGCCTTTCACTCAGAATAATACTTCTGGGCCCAGTTTGACATTAAACACTCCTTTTCTCCTCATGGGTGTCTCCTTGTATTTATGTCTGATAAATAAAATTTGGTAATAAATATAATGAGCCACCATATTATTTATTGTCCTCTCTGTCAATTTTAATTAATATTGAATGCAAGTCAAATTGATTGAGGGGAATAAACTGGGAAGCTAATTTCACATATGATGATTTTAAGATTTAAGGGAATGCATATTTCCAATGGAACGGTTATTTGAAAGCAAGTGAAATGCTGACTGGTTAGTCTCCTGGAAAAGAGTAATGACATCTGCATTAGGCTAGTTGAAACCTAGTAACATAACCTTAGAGTGTTATAGTGTCGACGATATGCTATAAGGAAAATATTAAGAGGTCATGTTGTGTAAATAATATACAAGCTCTACTTACCCAAAAGGCGCTTTACGTTAGTTAATATTTTTGCATTTTTATGCCCACTACCCTTGCAATCCAGGGAGAACTCTGAATGACTACGTCTTAAATAGCAGAATCTATTACGCTGTACTATATAATCTAGAATTCTTTTAAACCTGTTTTTTTCTTACTTGCTGTGGTTTCTAAATGAATTGTAAATCACAATCGTATATGTTGTCTTAGATTTTACTACCACATCTGAAAACATAACTTTATTATTTTTCTCTTCCAATGTTTTAGGTATAACATTAAAGACAAAGACACATTTTTTGACAACGCTACCCGTAGCCGAATAGTAAGTAAACAAAAGTAACATATCATTCACTTTTGGTGCTGAATGGGATTTACTTTAATAGTGAGTATTGGTAACCATGTTGCTAATTTCATCAGGTTATGCATTTCTCTGTACCTGCAAAACAGAGGCAACAAGAAGTATGTAAAAAATGTCCTTCTGGAGCTGCCCAGTGTCCAGAAGTAGCATGTATCATGTTCCTTGTATCATGTTCCTGAGATCCTGCTAGGTCTCCAGCAGGTTGGAGAGGCAAGATTTCTCTTTACAAATGCAATGCCAATTCCTCCCTAACATGCTATCTTCATCCATACACAGTTGAGTGTCATAGATACCCACCGATCACTTCATGTGTGTGTCTTGATGTTACACTTCCAAATGTGAAAGCTTTTTTTTACAAAGTCAGATTTTGTTGTAATTTTTTTAGTGTAAAATTTTTATTTTACCTTAAGTCCTTATGTTTCACATAGTATAAGGATGTGACAAAGCAGGAATTAGCCTACAAATGTTAGGGGAGTAATCCACTATTAAGACTTGCCATAGTATTCTTAAGTGTTATCTAGCAGCCTCAAGTCATGCATTTATATGAGTGAAATATATGGTTTAAACATACATGCAAATGAACTCTACAGAAGCCTCTTATTTTAAAGCTTTGTTTTATTGCTACCTCCATGATAAAAATAATGACAAAAGACAATTTGTGTGTTATATCACTGTTCCACAGGTACGTGAAATTTTGAAGCGCACATCTACTAAGTCAAGAAACAGCATGGGTAAGAAGGAGGGAAGATAATTATATATAGTTTTGAAAGAAATTGTTAAGGTATCTCACAGGATATTTATTTTTCTAGCAGAGCACAGAATTATGATGGCACATTTTCACAAAAAAGGTAGAGATTGAAATAAATGTTTTTTCTGAGAAATAAAATCAAACTGTGTACTATGGTTGGGATAGGACATGGTAATGGGAGCTTGCTTTTCATTTCCACAGATGCAGGATCTGGCACATAACTTGCATTTCATGAGTTGTTACAAAATTTGATTTGATTATTATATGATCTGCTTTTGAAAATTCAGATGTCAGCTACAATATGTGGTATTATTTCTTCCAGAAGCAAATTTTTCTTGCCATTTCAACATAATAACACATCTTTCCAGGTTGTTTTTGTCACTGCTGCCTTAAAAATGTCCATAAACTGCATAGTGAAATATATGACTTAACTATGACTGTTTTGAAGATTTTGTGTGTTACTTTTGGGGTAACTCTGAAGTATGTGGAGCTTTTGATTTCTTGAGGTTCAGAGTACATACAGGTGTTCTTATTCTCTTTTCTCTACTTTTTTTTCTTTCATCCTCTGTGCTGGGTGCCACATATCTACCTGGTGGCAAAGCGATAGTGCTCCTTTTCTGCACATTTTCTGGAAGTCCTTCTGTAAGCTCGACCTCTTATGTGCAGATCACATAATGTAATTTACTTGAAAATAGTAGCATTCATTAAAAAGCTGAAAATATGGTTGAGAAAATGTCAGGCATTTTTAATTTCTAAACCATTATTCAGCTGGTGGTTTTCTATATTGTGTTTTTCTATGTTTTGATCTGCTCAAAGGCTCTGGTGGGGCGGTAGAGAGGAATGCTACTTCATTTCCAGAGAGCCCTTTTTGTAACTAGAGAGACTATGCTTTCTTTGGGAGCTGTGGAGCCTGTGCAAGTAGATGTCTCTGAGTGCAGGATTTTAGAGACAAGGTGTTGTAAGGTTTATAAAACAAGAAGCCTGAAGTGCAGCAGGGACACTAAGCTTGCTGGAATAAAAGACATCCACCAGAGCTGACACTTTCCCAAGGGATCCAGAGGGAACGTGTTGAATCCGTTGAAACTTTGTAAGTTTTTGTGCAGAGAGAAAGCTTGAAAGCAGCAATCCATCCTACAATAAAGAGCACTTTACCAATGAGGTTCTCTTTGCCTCTTACTTCAAATATTTTTCTATATTATGAGGTTGTTCTGGTTTATACCGTAATAAAAGCCATCATTAGAGTTCAAAGCACTAGTATTGATTTTTCACACATTATTGACACTCTACGGTGAAAGTACAGGCTGATCCACTCTGTCTGTCAGCTCTGGTCAGCTCAAGATCCCATTTGACATGAAGGAAATATTTTAACCTTCCCATCTTTCTTATCTTTCTGGTTCATAGCCAAAATGTGAATATGCATCATGTTTGACATAAATTCACTAATTGTTTTGGTCTTCTGAGATCCTCCCCCGGAAGTTCTGTGCTTCATATGTTGCTTAGGTTTTCTATCTCACTGGTCTTAAGACTTAAAACTACTCAAGTGGTTCAAAAGATGTCTTTAAGCTTTTTTGTTTGTTTGTTTGTTTTTTTGTGTTTTTTTTAAGATTCCATTGCTTATTTTGCAGAGGAGGTGGGACAGTGATGTTGGAAATACTTACAGCAGTCTTTGTTTTCCATAAACATATGATTCATAGTATAGCAGGAAGAAAAGAACAACACTTTAAACATTTCCTCATTGATTTTTACACCTATGTAAGGCTGAATCTGATTTCACTTCTATGACATTATACAAGGAAGGCATATTTTCTTCTAATAAATCTCTGAACCATTGTACACTTTCCAAACATGAAATCCTTCCAGTAGAAGACTTGACATTATTCAAACATGAAGATTTCCCAATTCTATTAATGCTTGTAGTGGTAAGGGTTTTCTCTTCGTACCAAGGAAGAAATTTATTGGTAACGCCTACCGAGCATCTCTGACCAAAGGTTTTTTCCCAAAACATTTCAGAATGATAGTTGTGTAATTTGACTGTGGAATTTTTTAATCCCTAAAGACAAGCTAGCTAATTACTTTTTACTGGGAATTGAAAGCAATACTTCTTACTGGTCACTGAAGGTCTGGAATAAGCTACTAATCTTAGCTTTAATCGTCATCTTATGGAACAATTGTTTTAACCTGCAGAGACTGAAGACAGAATGGCTCTAAGATTCGTAGATATTGAGAGCCAGTAGTGATCTGTGTATGTCTGTAGGTGCCGTAGTAGTTACCTTGGGGATTCAGTTGCTAAAGCCCTGGAAGTAAGCAGTCAATGAATAGCTCCATGTCTCTGTATCTTCCTGTACCTTTCACCAGACTTCCTGCTGCAATCTTTAGGACTCAGCAGTTTTTGTCCTTGTGCATCCAGGATTTCAGCATGACGGTGGACTTGGTGAGCACAAACTGATTTAGCTCCTATTAACAGGAGTTGTTTCAAATTCAGAAGGACAGCATTATGTATTGATATGAGGAAGGGTAGAAAACCCAGCACCTGGTTCAGTGAAAATGAGACCTGATCTAATATGACCAGCAGGTCGAAGGAGGTGATCCTGCCACTCTACTCTGTTCTCATGAGACCTCACCTGAAGTATTGTGTCCAGTTCTGGTGTCCTCAACATAAAAAGGACAAGGAGCTGCTGGAGCAAGTCCAGGAGGGCCATGAGGATGATAAGGGTCCTGGAGCACCTCCCGTATGAAGACAGGCTGAGAAAGTTGGGGCTGTTCAGCCTGGAGAAGAGAAGCTCTGTGGAGACCTCATAGCAGCCTTCCAGTATCTGAAGGGGGCCTACAGGGATGCTGGGGAGGGACTCTTCATTAGGGCCTGTAGTGGTAGGACAAGGGGTAATGGCTTCAAACTTAAACAGGGGAAGTTTAGGATAGATATAAGGAAGACGTTCTTTACAGTGAGGGTGGTGAGGCACTGGAATGGGTTGCCCAAGGGGGTTGTGAATGCTTCATCCCTGGTGGTGTTCAAGGGCAGGTTGGACAGACTCTTGGGCGACATGGTTCAGTGAGAGGTGTCCTTGCCCATGTCAGGCGGGTTTGAACTATATGATTTTAAGGTCCTTTCTAACCCTAACTATTCTATGATTCTATGGTTAGTCAATAGAGAGTAAGGGTTTCTTCAATCACAAATTTCCTTGAAAAAGAAGTTTTTTATTAATTTTTCTGGGTGTGTCAGTGGGGAATCCATGGTTCTGATCATTGTCAAGCTTCAAGAAGGACTTCCCAGATCCTTTCCTTCTCAGCCACATGTGTCTTTGCTATCAAGATGATAAAGTGGTCAAAACAGTCTTTGTATCACACTAGTTCACTGAAGAAAAAGCACTATATGGGAACAACCCTTTCTGTGAAAATAAGTTTTCCATAGCCAGGTACCTCTAGGTTGGTATATGCTCATCTTGACATGATTTTGACTAGTTTCCATAATACAACTCAGTCCCCTTTGTAATGTCATTAAATGAAATCTGTAATAATTTTTTCTGTTTACCTGTGTTGACCATCTTTTTTTTTTTTTCTTTTAGGTATTGGCACATTAATAGCAAGCAATGTTTATGATGCAGCATACCCACTTCATGATGTACGTCTACCACATCTAGTTCTCTGATGGTATCACTCAATAGTACGGAGAGATTAATGTTTATTGTCTGTGACAATGATAACATACTCCAAATGTATGACTTTAATATGAAAACTCTTACACTTAAGTACTTATTTCAAGTTGTGACCTAAATGTAAAATCAACAATGTAGGAACAGCTGAGCAATTTTTTATTGAATTTTATCTGTCTTTACATCATTTATTAAAGCATTTTCTTTTTACAGGGTGAATATGAAGGCCAAAATGATTACATGAATGAAAGAAAGGTAAAATATATTGCAGAATTAATTTCATATTAGATTGAATGTGACAAATATGACTTAATCTCCTAAATGTTACTAAAGTATTAGCCAGTGTTCAATCAAGTTAACAGTTTTAATAATGCATATATTTTTTGCAGTGTTTATTTTCCTGTATTTCTGCATGTAAAAAATACTTTGCAAGACTTTTTATAAAGTCTTCTTATGGAGTATTTCAGTGAATTTAATTTGATATTTACATCTTGAAATGCTTCAGGCTTCCCTCCACATGCATAGACAATATTTTTCAATATGTCAGGAAGCAAAAGTTGTAAAATAACTTCGATGATTATCTTCTTTCTGTAACCAGATGGTACTATAGAACAATGGTTACTAGAATAAAACATAGTTGTATTTTTTATTTGATTGTGCATTCAATTAAATTACATGCAATGTCTACAAAAGCTGCTTCCAATTATTTTGCATGTAAAAAGTTTCTAGCTATCAAAGACTTTTGGAAATATATCACCCACCAACACTCTCCACAAGATAAATGGAAGCATAATCAAGGACTATGTGAAGTCAGATTGGTTTTATTACATATGCTTACTATTAAAGATAAGCAAAAACCATTTAATTACTGTAATCTGTTAAGATCCATTCCATATTGTTCTCTAATGTTTGCTCTTTTTCTTTTTCGCCCTTGATATACAAATGGTAGGAAATAAAGAGGGAAAACTGTGGGAATAGTAAGGGGAGGGGGAGAAGACAATGGAGAAAAAGAGAAGGTTTGGATGCCTAAAATATTTACTATACTAGAAATTAAATTGCATATATTCTTGGTAACTTGTGAATTATTTCATAAATATTTTTAACTCAGCAATATCATATGTTGGTATGTGCCATTTGTTACTTGAAGGAGAGGTAAGAAAATGTCATTAATTCGGTGAAACAGTGCGATTCTCAAGAGTGTAATTGACACAAGTGGTAGTTATTTAAGCATTTGAAATGAAGACCAAGTTCATACATCATACAAATGAATCTGATTTCTTCAATGCTGGGTTAGTAAAAATCTGAAAATATAATCTTTGTAGTTTTGGTAAGTAGTGTTTACATTCTGCCACTAGATGTCTTCATGTGCCGCGTACAATTTAGTTTAGTAAATGGAACTTGAAAGCAGAAGAGACAAAGCTGAGAAAACCCCCCATAAAGAAGCTTGTATATTCATGACTGTTACTTTGAATGGTTTGTTGATGAAGAAATTGTCTGCACTTGCAGAATTTTCTCGGAGTAAGTGATAATAGTGATACAGTAATGGACTCTGAAAGTCAGCTACATAGTTTACTGACTTATAAGGTTAGCAAATTTGTAGAGAAGAAAGGTAAATGAATATTAGTCAATGGAAGAAGATTCAATGCTGTGGAACAGGGCGGAAGAGGGCCTAAAAGGACTAGTGTCTGGAAAAATGTTCACCCTACTAGTTGTATGTTGTGCTGCTTCTTTTTATTCTGCCTATTAGGCTCAGTTATGAAGTGTTAAGTATTAAAAACATAAAAGCTTCTTTCCAGAAATACATCATTGATTATTCACATATGTCTCTGCTGCCTAGCCATAGAATCTGCTGTAGTATTTCTATGCATAACATCATCTGTTTTCTATCTGAATCTAATAGTCTCAGTGTTTAATTTCCTGAAAAGACCTGATCAAGTTTAAAAGAAAGGGGGGCACTTCCGAGCCTTTTTTTTTTTTTTTTACTTTGCCCATTTTTATTTTGTCCATTTTAACTTATCTGTATCTTCCATTTCAATTGTCTGTTGTATAAGCCTGAAAAATTATGAACTGAACCCATGTAGGGTGCTTATGCCAGTAAGGCAGAACAAGTAATTCAGATTTATGTACCAGTTCATAACATAAAAGGTTAATCCTTATTAACCCTCTTTAGGATTTCCTTGGAAAAAATGCACAGGGAAACAATACTTTTGTCACATCCTATGAGAACTAGAAATCTGCAGTCAATGAAATCCACTCTTTTCTTAAGATAGTTGATTTGAGTAAAGAAGTAAAGGAATTTCCTTCTTTTAGTGTAATTTCTGCTCTAGAATTTTATTTTATTTTTTTAATTTATTTTTATTTTTTAAAGAAAGTTATTGCACAGCAGCATGTTAATAACTCACTATGAGTATAAACACTGCCTTGGTCTTCTTTAAGCTTCTAGCCCACTGGCAACTTGTAACCCTGCATTGCTAGCAATATGTTTGACATTGAGAAATACATGAGGGCTTTGTTACTTACCTGGGAAATACACTGTTGTCATATACTTCAGCAACAGCCCTAGAATATTAGAAGCAGATTGGATAGTGTTGCTATAAATTTACAGAAAGTACTTCTTTTAAATCAAGCTGATAAAATACAATAAACTATACTACGGAACTCTTCCTAGAATTCATTTCAATTGAACGAATATCGTGGAAGGAAGCACATTCCAGTTTCCAGATTAATCTTAATCTTTTAAAATTGCAGTGTTGAGATTGAGGCTTAGTGTGGGCAACACATGTGAATGCCATAAACTAACCTTTGGTGCTATGACTTTTGGAATCAGAATAACCAGTGTGAACCTGTAGTCTGACATAATCCCACATCAACCTGTTCCTGAACTGACCGCAATTTTAGAAAGACCTTTAGTTTTGCTCTTCCAACTCCATTCTTTAGCTACGTTCAAAACAGCCTTTAAGTAGTTTTAAGAATTTAATAGCTTTAACTTCCTTGCTTTGCATATTTCAGTGAATGCATGTACCAGTATCATTATTTATTGAAATAAATAAAATTGTGGGTAATACTGTGTGGTAATGGCAAGGAGTTATTTTGAATAGATGACCAGAAATATTCATATGAAAATATCAATATGGCAGCCAGGGCAATCTTCTTCAACTCCTGTTGAAGCCAAAGAATATCAGACGTAGTCTCATCATTTCTTACCACAAGCTTTTAATACTTTGCACGATTGTGCTCTGTAAGAGCAATATTCTGAAAGCTAAGGCTCTACACTCCTTCAATCTCATTGTCAAATTCTCAGTTGCTTCAGCAGTGTAGGGTTTACTTCCTGATCTACAAACAAAAAATACTTGATGCTGTATCTAATGAGTATGCAATGACATATCTTTGTTCACTTAAATAGTTGCAAGCCAGTTTCCATATTTTGAACAATACTTAATTGGGTGCAAGTTTGCAGGATCCAAGTCTTAATAGCTCACCTGATATTTATTTAGTTCTTTCATATAGCATCTGCAGGAGAAGAGGCATTATAAACAGTAGAAAAATGTGATTGGAAAAGCTCAAAACATGTCGATGTAACTCTGCAGTTAAAGTATCTGAAATTTCTCCATGCTTATTTTAATTGTGCTGTTAACTTCATAAGGTAGTGTAGTATGCTGCTATCTGTCAAATTGACTGGTAAGTTGTCAGTTACTAGTAGCTGACAGATGCAACTACTGGTAATTGCAAAACCTGTATGTACATCCTCTCCAGCTCTTGCTGGCTGCGTATTCATGTGCATGTGTTTCTTGGCCTGTGTCTTCCTCCCTTGCAGCTTTAAAATTTATTGTCCAGTCCCAAGTTTACAGAATAGAAGTCTCCAAGATATTAACTTGGCAATTACTTGCTTCACATTAATTAAAATTTCCATGAGACAAATGAGGGACATCAGTTAGTACTCACAGCAAGGAAGGAACTGAAGTATGCAGTCATGTCTTGGAGCCAGCAGATATTCCATGCAGAAGCTTGTTCTTAAAACAATTTCATCACCACTCTTATTTTACTAGGAACTATGCACCTTATTTTAAAGGACCTAACCTCACCTGTCATATGCTACTCTTTTTCTGGACCATCTCACTTCTTCTTTGAAAAAAGGGATAAAAGACTTGACACCTGTCTTTTGGAGTGATACAGATTTATAATGTATAAAGAATAATGTGCTTAATTTAGGTTTTTTTTATCATCATATTCTGGTTATTTGTTTAATATTTTTGATACACTCTGTACTTCAAGAAACAGTTTTCAATGAGCATGTTGTCTTAGACTGTCTCCAGTCCTTTCATAGCATAAAACTGTGAAAAGAATATAATCAACTCAGGTGGTTCCATAGAAAATCTTATGCTTTTGCACTGGACTGCCCTGATTTTTATTTTCCTCTCAAGATAAAATATGGTGAACAGTCATCTAAAGAAGATCATGCTGACATTTCCTCTGAGCTTCATTTGGTCTTCACATAATTCCGGAAAGCTTCATTTTTTCAGGTCCTTACTAATGGATTAGTAACAAATTCATAAACGATTATAAGATGTACTGCTATCAAATTCACTCTTTTACCACATTGTTAATTCCATTCTAATTTCTATCCATCTGCTGGCTTTTATTTCAGAACAGTATGATACCTTTCACACTGTAATTATCAGTTTCCATCACAGCCTTTTGTAAAAGAGTGTCACAGGTTTCTTTTTTCTTTTTTTGAAAGTTGAACAAAGTTGTGTCACATAGATCACAGCAATGAAAGAGGGAATGAGGGAGGCAATCCAGGGTCCCTTGCCTATTGCATTTCAGTGTATTGTGGTTAACATGCTACAGGTCCTGAAATATTTCCTTTTGTTCCTGACTTCCCACTGGATTCCTCCCATTGGAGGAAGTTTATATAGTATCTGTGCCTTCCTTTGACATGTCTGTAAGCTGTGGGTGAATTTGCATTTCCAACAGTAAACATGTGAACTTGTATGTCCACGTGCAGTGTGGGGAGAAAAGAGGCTTTTGTATGGGATCTACTGGGTATAGTAACCTTGGGAGCTGAGCAGAAGAGCAGACTGATTTTGACACCATTACCTCTTGGTATGCTTTTACATACCAGTTTACCAGTTTCTAACTTTTACTTCAATTTGCTTCACCTTGGACCTTGAAACACTGGTCAGTACTTCCTATGGTGTGATTCCAGACATTAAATTAAGAGTATCATAGAAGAATTTCACTCTATAAAGAGGATTATTTCTAGCATCTTTCCAATGATTTCCACAAGACTACAGCATTTTTTGTGTTTCCTTTTGAGCATTCTACTTAACATCACTATCTAATAAATCTGGTCAGGAGGGGGTAGGAATATGGAGAAAGATGTGTGTTCACCATACTTGTACTGCTGACTTAGTTGGAGTCTTCCATAACTGTCTGAAAAATGTATTTGGAACTATTTACTGAAGTGTGGGAAACTTCTTTTTTTGGTGCGTGCATTTTTAACTCTTAAAAGATGTTTGTAAAAACAGATGGTATCACTTTTTTAAAGTTAATTTTCTGTTCTGTTTGTTTGTTTGTTTTTTTAGTTGCTGTATCGAGAATGGGCAAGATACGGAGCATTTTACAAGTTTCAGCCTATTGACCTCATAAGGTAACACAGACTTGCACAAAACACTAAGGGACCTGGTTCTCAGCTGATGCAGGTTAATTAAGTTCCTTCCAGTTACTTCAGCAAATGAAATCTTGGATTAATCAGACCATTAAAAATAATGTTCTCACTGCTTTTCTGTAGCTCTGATGATAATTTACTGTAACAAAAATACACAAAACAATAATGTACCTTTGGTTTTGTATAGTGTTTATTCCTGGAAGAATGTCATAGTTTAGGTTGTTTTGGTTTTTTTCAAGTGTTGATTCCTTCAAAAAAGAGAGGAATTTCCATTTACAGTGATGATGTTTTGTTGGAGAGTATGGTCACAATATCTGGTGAATAATTAGAATCTGGTGTTCACATCATGAATCAGTGTGAAAGTATTTGATATTGATTTTTTTTACTCCTGGTTTTACAAGGTTTTATTCATCCATATGTGTTCCCCATATTTTTTGGTATATCTTGAATTTTGATGTTACAAACATAGAAGCTGGGCTTAAAACAGGACAAAACCACATGCATTTTAAGGAATTTACATAATATCTGTACAAGAAAGTCAAACCAAACCAAAACAATTTTTGTTGTATGCTATAAATACTGAATAAAGTGAATGTTTGTGAAAACTGCTGACATTAAATACTCTTACATAACATATCTGTCTAGGAACAAACAAAATATGATATTAACAAATAAACAATAGGAAAAAATATTTCTGAATACTCTGTATACATAAGAAAGATGACATTTGCTAGTGTTTATCTTAGTAATAGTCAAACTTCAACTAGCTTTTATTATATGATCTGCCCCTAAGTGATTACCTGGTGTAAGTAATATGGATAATCAATAATCTTCTTAAAATTTTTCTATTGTATTTTGAATTAAAGTTTAAATGATACAGATAGTTTTACAAGGATTTAACCACTAACTTGTAACATGAGCAGAATTGCTCTTTATTTGGAGAGAGATGTTTCAAACTGGCAAATGGTCGTGAGACCATCAAATCTTACTAAGGTTTGAAATTTCCTCTTTTTTCCCTTCATATTTTTGTGCAGGATTTATGTATATTTTGAATAACAGTTATTCCAGGCCAGGCTACTATATGGAATAGGTAAACTCATAACAAGAATACAGCACTTGGTATATTCTTAGTAAATATTACAAATGTTAAGTTAAACTGACTGGCTAGAGGAATCCTCGTTTTACCAGACCTGACAGCTCAGCTGAATTAAAAATAGAGATACATCTGCTTACACTCCATCTTAATTTCTATTTTGCTGTCTCCATTATAATGTTGCACTATACTGATATGATTTCATAGAAATTCTGTGATTTAAACCTCTGTGAGAAAAAGAAAAGGACCAGACATGTGCAACTGATTCTCTGTTCTCAGAGATTATTTTTCTTGCTTTTATCTTCCATACTTCGCTTGACTGCAAGTTTGACTGTTAACACTAAAATAAATGTGGTTTTTATTTTCTGGGTAATGTTAGAGCTTTAGAGTATATATACCTGAAGAATTACTACCTTTTTCTTTCTGCAACTGGAATAGGTTTTTGCACTTCTGTACTGTGGGGGGTATTTGAGCTCAGTCTCAGTGTGCATGCTTATTCTCTTGGCAAACATCAGCAGTACTTTGTGAATTTTGATAATTTACTGTGATCCTTCTTTCTTAGATTGATCAGATTATACTCAACTTTTTCCTCATTACATAGACTGTGTAACTTAACAAGTCTATATTCAGACTTTAATGGACAGAAGCAACATTTATTTTGCCTTATACTCAAAGCCCATTTTGACTTATGTTTTCAAATACATTAACTCTGTTGAAGTATGTTGATTAAATAATATTCACATCCCCAAACTAATTAGACTTTGTAGTCTAATTTTTTAATACAACTTGCAACAGTGTAAATCTTTTAAACTATTCCTGTTTCATCTGTATTCAGTAAGAATGCAAATTGAAAGTCATTCTTCAACTGAAGTTCCTATGCTGGAATACTAGGTATGGCACTGTAGAATTATTATAAATCATTCCTGGTGCCTCAGTACCTTGCTTCTGGCAATACTGTTGTTCCCAGTTTCCAAATGATTGTACACCAAAGCTAGGAACCACATTATTTCTTATGCTCACTCTTGGCACAGACCAGGGATTTTGTGAGGTCTCTTCTATTATCTGATATCCTGAGTGAATGCTAACTGCATAGCCAGTCATAGGCTATTTTCAACTTCTTAGTAACATAAAACCAAATAAAGGACCATCATGATATTATTCACTGACAGTTCCATTCACCCCTGTGTCTTAATCTGTGAAAGTATTCTGCAATGGCTTTATGCACCTCTTTGGGCTATAGAGAAAAGCTAATTTTTTTTTGTAAATTAGGAAACGCAGTTGTGAATGAGGAGGCTTTCACCAAGTGAGAACATGGTGGGTGTTATGTCATCTTTATAGAACCATAGAATGGTTTGGATTGGAAAGGACCTTTAGATCATGTAGTTCCAACCCCCCTGCCATAAGCAGGGATGCCTCACCCTAGACCCTGTCTGATGACGATCATCTCTGTGGTCCTTGAGCAAGTCAAGAGGAGGGACAAAAATATGATCAGAGGGCTAGAGCACCTCTGCTGTGAAGACAGTCTGAGAGAGTTGGGCTTATTCAGCCTGGAGAACAGAAGGTTCCAGGGAGACCTTATAACAGTCTTCTGGTACCTAAAGAGAGGCTACAACAAATCTGGAAAGGGACTTTTTACAAAGGCATGTAGTGACAAGACAATGGGAGATGGGCTTAAACTGAAAAAAGGTAGATTTAAATTAGATATTAGGAAAAAAATTCTTCACTGAAAGGGTTGTGAGACACTGGCACAGGTTGCCCAGAGAAGCTGTGGCTGTCCCATCCCTGGCAGTGTTCAAGGCCAGGTTGGACAGGGCTTTGAGCAACCTGAGCCAGTGGAAGGTGTCCCTGCCCATGGCAGGGGGTTGGAACTGGATGAGCTTTAATGTCCCTTCCAACTCTAATCATTCCATGATTCTATGATTCTATGTATTTCTATTTGACAGCAAAACAATTTCCATAAAAACTTTAAAGGAATATATGTTGCAGACCATGTAGATAGTACAGTGTAAATTGAAGGTTGATTTGTAAGCATACTCCCTAGGAGTTCCATGAATCTGTGTACATAAACCAGGTTTTTATGATTTTAAAATAAATATTAGAGTATGTTAATCAGAGTTTTAACAATATGATTTTGAAATTAATAGATTTTCTTTAGACCTACTCTCTGCTCAAAGCAGGTCTGGCTTGAAAGCTAGATCAAATTGCTCATGAGTTTTGAAATCTCTAAGAATGGAGATCACCCAGCTTTCCTGGGCACACTTTCTAGCACTGCACCATTCTCAGGAGAAAAAATTTTTCCTTCTGTCCAGACCAAATTTTCCTTGGTACAACATACAGCCATTGTCTCTTGTGTCTTAGCAGTGCAATTCTAATGAATTATAGCAAGTCAAGAAAATACACAGCAATTATAAGTAAAATAAAATTTATAAAAACCCCTATTTCTTGTTGACCACAATCTTTATCACTTAGGAGATCTAAATTAATTATGAAGTGACTATGCTAAGGTTACTGATGTCACAAAGAGGTGATTATCCTTCTGAGACAAAACCTCACTTACCTCCTGGAAAACTGGCAAGTTATTATCTTCTTAATGGACATCTTGGAACACCTGCAGATGGGAACCCATGTATGAACTGAAACTCCGGATAGGGGACCATCATCATAGAGCGGAGGTCCCCTTTTGTTATGACTATGAGATTACCTTTTCCTAGGGAAGTCAAGCAGAGCTAGCTCATTTTTAATTGTGGTGGAGATTATTTTAACATTGATGCTTCTAAAAGCTTCCAGTTCATCAGCTACTTCTAACCCATCTAATTTTTCATGTTTTCATTTCAATTTCCTTTTACTAGGATTTCACCTAACTTCTTAATAGTTAACAGGCTACATTATCTACAACATGATTATTTTCAAAGCTCCAAATGCATATATATGCTTATCTTGCTGTTAAGCCTAAAACTGGGAAGACATGGTTATTGTAAAGATTAAGACTAGGTATATAATAACTCTTCTTGCAGGAGTAAGTTGAAAAGTGTGTTAACCAAAATATTATTTATAGTGTATAACATGTAAATCAAAACTTGGGAGTTTCTGTTACTCAAACTGTCTGCCTAATATACTTCCTTCTTCCTTTTTTTTAACTGTTTTTCTTTGGGATGGAAAATAGTTTCAACTTTGCAAGTAATGAATTCTGGGCCCTCATTGCAGTGAACCAGTCACCAGTTTTGCCCTATTCCTGCACTTGAATGCTCTCTTCCTAAAACATAGCAGCCTGTAGCTGTCTTTTCCTGGCAGTTTTTAAGGCAGTAACAGACCTCCAATGTTCTCGAGTTTGACTGTCTCAGCTCTACATATGGTTGCCTTCACTTTCAGCATCTTGGGGCCTGTATAGTGCAGTGCTTAAGATAGCCTATCAGGCCCCAGCAGTGTTATTTCTGGTTTGCCATTTTACTTTTTTAATTTTTTCAACATTCTTCACCACAAAAAGCCAAAACTGAGTATATCTGCTTAGCCTACTTAGGATAGGGCAGTTTTAAAGAGGCAGTACTATAAGAAAAGGGAGGTTCTGTTGAAATAGCATTTTTATTGTCTTCAGAGATAAGTTTTTCTTCCCTAGCAAAAGTGTGGTTGAGATCAGTTTCTGGTACAGCATTCCACTAACTTTAGGCATCTATCCTGCTTAATACATTAGCAAATCACTGCCTCTCTCACCACAGTGCTTTGTAGCCTTATCTTCACCTCCTGAGAGAGAATGTTTTCCTCCGGATACTGTCTAGAACTCTAAGAACTGAAAAATAAAGTCTGTGGTACCCTTCCTAATTCCAGAGGTACACTGAAATGTTTAATCTTTTTTGTATGCTAACATTGGGGTTATTGATCCTCAAAGTGCAGATTCTCCTGTATGTTTTAATGCCTCTGCTTCCCTGACACTTTTCTGTTATTATTACAAACTAACCTAACCACACATCTGATCTTTATTTTTTATGTAATGTAACCGCTTTGGCAGAAAACAGCCTTGTAATATGTGGTTGTCTCACAGGGGTTGAACAACCCTCTTGAATGCTTGGCTCAGAGTTGAGACTAATCATTCCAGAGTAATAGTTTGAAAGAACCTGGTCTAGTGGAAGGTGTCCCTGCCCATGGCAGAGGGGTTGGAACTAGATGATCTTAAGGTCCTTTCCAACACAAAGCCCCACTCTGTGGCAGGCTGGCTGACCCAGCAGGTCAGTCTTACACTTCCCTGATTCATGGGATGCTGGAGAGGGTCCCCTTATGCCAGGTGGCTGACAGTAAAGAAAACAGTTCTTCTTGGTAAACAACTAAATGACTCAGTCCCCATAAAAAAATATGAGAAGACTATGCAATTCTTCCCTGACTGTCTTTAGCAGGTCTATCTCCAACATTCACATATTCTGAGGCTATATGCAAGGAATACTTTATTAGGAAAAAGAGGAAGCTTTAAGCCTGGGAAAGTGCAGTAATTGGACAAACATAACATTGAGTAGAAAAATGCCCATGAACTCTACCAGTAACTCTGGCAGTAGTCCATCTAGCTCCTTTCCAAACCTTTGCTGAGAACGTGCTTGAAGCAATAATCTGTGCATATCTTCTCACTGTAGCCCTTTTGCACTTTGAGTCCAAGATCTTGTTATAGTTCCAAGGAACTCTGTAACAAAGATTCATTCCCAACATGCAATGCATTCAACTTACAGTTCATCATCATTAAAGCACCAGCTACAGTGGGAAGTGCTATGCCAGCATCCAATCAGCCTTGGTGTTGTCTTTTGTGCCAGTTTTTACAGCAGAGAGCTTCCTGGAGAGAGCCAGAAGCAGGTGGGATGAACTCCTAGCTGTTGAGAAAAGAACACTTTCTCTACCATTATAATTCTTTCGCCTTTCCAGTGTCTATGTGATCTCATTATCCTTCACAACCCCAGTTTATTTATGAAAGAATTTTCATATCATGTCATACATCCATTAAATGGACTGCATATTAGATGCTAGATGCTAGGACTGCACTTTTCATATGCAGTTTTAGGGAATTTTCCTTCCACCCCTGAGGCTTCTCATCACAGGACTTACTTGAGTGCTCCAGCTTGTGTTTATTTCAAAGCAGAGGGGTTTTGCTAATGGTACATAAATCACTGAAGAATTTATATTGAATTGTTCTGCTGGATGAAGGCCTGTGACTAGAGTGGGATGATTTACTTACAGCTCTGCATTTCATAGACTTTGCCAGTCCTGTAGGAAGTGGTTCTCTCTCTCTCTGTTTTGGCAAGAGCTTGGTCTTATTTATTGGTGCTTGTATGAGAGATGGTATTTTAAACCGGTGGCCTTGCATTGCAGTGGTGAGGAAAACCAGATCCCTGCTTTCTGATAAACATAATTCCCTGGCTTCAGATCAGTGCCTGAGGACTAAGGTTCCTTAGTCCTTAGGTGGGATTTTCAAAAGCTACATCCAGCAATGGATGCCCACACCTACATCAGGATTTGTGCAAAGTCAAAGCTCTGAAGACTGAAGTTACTGTGCAGCTTCCTGGTGCCCCCACCTTGGACTGCGTGGTTTTGTAGGCAGCTAAGGTTCATTTTTATCTGTGTGCAGACTTGTCTCAGGCCAAGTTCCATAGTGCCTGTATGATGACTGAAATTCACAGCCAGAAACTTGTATTTCTTAATGGACTAGAGTGATAGGTCTCAATCCAACAGTTGCCTTTGGAGGTGATATCAGTGTATTTTGATAGGAAATGGAGCTTGTTCTTTAAAAATGGAGAAACAAAACCCAGAAGTGGGAATCCACAGCTGGAAACAAAAGAGAAAGTCCTGCACATTCTTATATACATGCATACAAATAATTGTAGGCATTTAAAGCTATGTATGGCTGGGAACTACAGGGACTAGGAAACAGTTGCTGCATTTGGGTGTTTACAGGTCTGCTTCTCTTTCCTTTAAAATTGCTCTTGACATCTTAATCACTGTAGAATGTTCTTGCTATGGCATGGTGGGGTGACAGGACATCCTTTTCTGACTCCTTGAGAACTGACAAGGGATTGAGACCAAACCCTTGACAGCACTATATTAGTCAGTACTAGTGCATGGGATTGTTCTTCCCCAGGTGCAGGACTTTGCCCTTCTACTTGTTGAACTTCATAATGTTCCTGTCAGCTCATTTCCCTAGCCTCTTGAGGTCCCTCTGAATGGCAGCATGACCCTCTGGCATATCAGCCACTCCTCCCAGTTTTGTGTCATCTGCAGACTTGCTGAGGGTACACTGTGCTCCATCATCCAGATCATTAATGAAGATGTTAAAAGAGGAGTGGGCCCAGTATTGACCCCTGGGGTACACTGCAAGTCACTGGCCTCTATCAAGACCTTGTGCCACTGCCACCACCCTCTGGCCTGGCCACTCAACCAGTTTTCAATGCACCTCACTGTCTGTTCATTCCACCCATACATCAACAGTAGTTCTATGAAGATCTTATGGAAGACAGTGCCAAGGTCCTTACTGAAGTCCACACAGACAATTCTCACTGCTCTCCTGTCATCTACCAGGTCAATCACTTCATCATAGCAGTTTATCAAGTTGGTCAAGCATGACTTGCTTTTGGTGAAGCCATGCTGACTACTCTGATGATTTGCTCAGCCTGGAAATGGTTTCCAGGATTAGCTGCTCCCATCACCTTCCCTTGGACTGAGGCAGGTAGACCTGTAGTTCCTTAGGTACTCTTCTTGCCTTTCTTGAAGATGGAGAATGACACCTGTTTTCCTCCAATCTTTGGATACTTCTCCCAGTTGTTATCATCAAGCAAAGATTATCGAGAGTGGCTTTGAAATGACGTCTGCCAGCTCCCTCAGCACTTATGTATGTCCAGTCTGCTGAAGTATTCCCTGATCTGATCGCCTTCCACCAAGGCTGCATCTTCCTTTCTGCAGCCTTTCCCTCTGATTTCTGGGACCTGGGATTCCTGAAGGCCTGAAGGATAATGAACCAGAAACTTATGCATGCTTTTAATTTACAGGATGCATTTGAATGTGTTTTGTTTGCCATTTGTCACAGTCCCAGAAGTCTTGAGTACTTGCAGTTTAAATTTTAATTAAACATGTTCTGTATCTCTTAGTGTCTCAAAATGACAAGAGGCAAGTCTTGCTATCTCAACGTGTGCAGCAAGACTGTGACTAAAAAAGAATTTATGACACTTGGCTTTTATTGGAAATCACACATCTCCTTATTAGCCACTAGATGGAGTCTGCCTGATAGTAGTAATACAGCGCAGATACTACAAGTACTTCCTGAAGCAAATGCATGAAATGAATTCAGTCTCTGTAGTAAGACTCATCTTTAACTTGAAAAGCAAGAGAGCTTCCATGAAATATTAGTTAGTATAAATCGAAGTTATTTGTGAGAATTCAGTATTTGGGCTTCAAACTCTGTTAACCTAGATGAAGAAAATTATGCAAATTATCTTGTGAAAAATAAAGATTAAGAAAGTGATAAAATAAGAGTGAACCTCACCTTTGTTCAAGGTAAAAACCTGGGGGGAACATCTTATTTGCAAATAAAGAAGAGCCAGAAAAACAAGTCTTAATAGATGTTAAAAACAGGAAGAAAAAGACTAAGTAACCTCCCTGACAGTCCAAAATAAAGGCAGATTCACTGTGTCATATTAAATAGCTTATTCCTTATTTGTAGGAGCTTTTAGAGTTATTATGAGAGAAAATGTTATATGTATAACTGAATGAATTATTTGTTTCTTACACAGAGTGTCTCTTGGTGTGCTGAGGTGTTTATACAGTGAAACTGTATTCCTTTCCTCATAGGTAACCTGAATTAACTTATATCAGTATTGACTCAGCCTCATGTAGCCAGGCTGCCTCCTGTGGATATTTAATTTGGCAGGCTTGGAGGGTTACTGACATTTTAATGCCAAAGTGTGCTAGAGAATAATGTAAAGAAAGGTAAAGAGAGACACTGAGTGTATCACCTCGTCTCAGAGACACATAGAACATTTGCAGGCAAAGAAGATAACATCGACGGAATAATGTAATCACGCACTTAATATTTTCAGGCACTAAGGACTGCTTAAGATTAAGGACTGCTATCACTGTACCAAAAGTGCTATATATGAGTACATTATTATTTTTATATTCCAGCATGTCATATTCTCTTTGTGTCTAGCTGTCTGATAACAGGTCTCTTTAACTGTGGGTATCTGGACACTTTACAAAGGCCGTGCGCTAATCAAATAATGCTCTGTAGAAGCACTGAAGCTTTGTATTCTTCTGTATCAGAGAGGAGAATGCAGTTACAGTGCTTCTGACTAACCAGCATCATGTTGCTTGCTTATGCTATTAGTAGTTAGCCTTAATTTCTCTCTCAGTCATATTACATGTCTACTTATTATGTTTCTATTGTTCCTTGTATTACAGTCAGTAAACAAAGGCTTTTTAATTTAATAACTCACAACCACAGACTATGCCCTTTCAGCTGTATTCTGACAATTTCTTGGAGTAGAAGCAATAAAGTTTGTGAGTCTGAAGCTCAGTGAGTGGCTAGTCCTGGTTTTCTTTATAGGGTAAGGTTTGACCTTTTGTTATTTTAAATTGCAGTTAGTACACAAATTCTGTGATTCTATTCTAGATATTTTTCTCAGATTTCTGACTACATTAGAATTTGAGAAATTAAATATTCCTTTTCTCCATACACGTCACTTTCTCCATAAACAGTGCCTTGTTACTGTGTTGATAGTACTTTTTTCTTAAGAGCCAAGAGACTAGGGGAAAGCATAGTTTTACATCTAAAAATCTTCTGTTCCCTAAGGAGTTGCAATATTTTGACAGTGGTTTTTTGTCCTATAATGGCTCACAAGTAATGTTTCACAGTGTCTTGGAAGATAATATATCTGTGGTTGATACAATCTGTAACTTAGGTGGGTTTAGGCTCCAGACTTCATGTACTGTTGGAGGACACAGCAAATATTTGTTAACTAGTGTTTTTAAACAAGAACTTCAACTAAAAGGGATTAAATGGCCCTTTTGGCAGTTTGCTTCATTCAACTTTCAGGCAAAAACGGTCAGATTTGTAGTTTCTCTGTTGGTCTTTGACGAATGCTCCTAGTCAAAAGCACCGTAGACGACTCAGATGACTTGCTAGAGAAAATACACAGGGTATGAAGTCTTTCATAGATACCAAAAGCCAGGATGTGGCTCTGAACATTTTTCCAGATCTTACTGATCTGGTACCAAGTGTTCCAGAGTGAGTGAGGGACATTTGCAGATGTGGTCACAAAAATGGATTTTAGAACTAGCTTTCATCATTTGCATTTGGTTTAGAGTTCTTGTACAGGTTTATCCACTATTTTCACAAACCCTTAGAATCACTCTCTACTGGAGAGTCTTGATCTCCATCTTCAGTTTAGGGAAAACCACATGCTCTTACCTTGGACAGAGGCTCCTTTCTCTGTTTGCTGTATGCAGAACCAGTTGGCCTTCTTAATGGACTTTTTCTTTCCTGCCTTGGACTCAGCCGTACTGTAATTTAACTGAGGTTCTGTGGTTGGCTTTTTTCCCTCCTCTTAAAATTTTAATGAAAAAAGTTTTTCAGTCTTTTGGCAAGTTGTTCCAAGGGGTGTTGTCTTCTGCCAGGAGCCTTTCTTGGCTTCCATATTGCTCCGTTTGGTGCACTCTTTGTATATCTGGATTTAGCACCGACACATTTCTTCGTGGGACTGTCTGCACAGAATATGTGCGCATATGCTGTCAGGCACAAACATGGTAGAAATCTCTAGGATCTCTGGATGCATAGCAGCCTCAGTGCTGCTGCTGAGCAGTAATTCCACCCAGGTGTCCCAGATGGTTGTAATAAATGCTTGAGTCCTGCCCTGAGAAAATTTTCAAGTGGAGAAAAAATGACAAATCCAGGAAAGCTTGTACATAGGCAACTCTACCTGGAGTGAAATGGTGGGGTATATGGAGATGTTATGTCCTGTTCCTGGTTCAGTTACAGTGACTGGGCTTTTTTTCTATACTTCAACAGTCTTTCTGAAATAAATCTACAGTTTTGAGATGGAAATTTCAATTCGATGGTAACTGTTATCTCAGAAACAAGTAAAAATATCCAATATTCTGAACTTAATAAATGCTAGAAATTAGTTCTATGCTTGTAAGGGTATTCATTGTTCTGCCTTTGGTTTACTGGTAGATTCTCTTTTGGTGACAAAGTCCCCTGAAAGAATTAATTGTATTCCTCTGCAACAAGTTGCTGTTTTCTCCACTGGTTTGCCACAGCTGTTCATAGGCCTACACTGTGAAGTGGCTTGCTGTGGATCAGAAAGGGAATGCACACCTGGGCTGGAAGCTGGGGAGGGAAAGAAATTTTTTAAACTGGCTCTGGTAGCAGAGATATTCTGACATGAAACTAATTTGAGAGGACTGTTTGTCCTTTCTTCTGACAGTAGAAAAGCCAGAATTGTGCCCAAAATCTGTGTGAATATGTTTATTTTGAAGGCATAAGTAATACATGTGACTTCTTTGACCATTTGCACAGGGGAAAGCCTACCCAATAAGTAACTGTAAATCAGTTTGGTTTTGCACAGAAACTATTTCACCACCATAAGTGTGATGGAATGAACTGTGGCAAACACAAAAAATCAGCTGGCCTAGAATGGGGTGTAGAAATTCAAAAACTGAAAAGTTTTGAACAGATTTCCTAGTTAGGTGACTCAATATCCACAGTGTCTTTTCCTTGCTTTTTTTTACTTTGTTCCTGAACAGCTCCAGAGTTCTTTCCAGTGTGTGTCACGCACCACATGCTTTATTCACATTCCAGGTATCCCACACTTGTTTTCACAGTCAAAAACTAAGGGTTTTTTTAGTTCTCTCTTTCTCACCCCTTCCTCAAATCTTAGTCTATTTATAAATTGCACGACTTGGCATGGAAGCACTGTGACCAACGTGCAAGCATGGCATTTAATTATCAGTTATTCTTTTTGATGTTGGTTTGGCAACTGGACAGACAGAAGTGCATTACAGATGTCTGGTTCAAGTGTTATATGAGTGAAGCAGAGGGAACTGCGCAAACGTTTTCACTGTGTCCTTCTCAATACTTATTCTAATTCTGCTATGAGAGGGAATACACTTCCTATAGGTGGTTGTTGTATTTTTTAATGCTGTTTCTGGTCACTTGCTTGAAGTGCAACTTTTCTTCAGCTTCTGAAGACGTTATGATGATTTGGCTAAATCTTTCCTAAAATACATGATTCTTACTCTAGAGAATGTAGTGCTTGGTAGGTGGCCATTTTACCAGTGTTCAAAAAGTCTTCCAAAGTGAAAGGCACAAAATTTTGCCTTGTACTGTAACAACATACAGAACAAAATTCTTGGCTGCTGCTTCTGATAGGTGCAGCACACGTTCATTATCAAAGCGATTTACACCTTGCTTTGAATGAGAACTGCTGTCCTATTGCATATATATATAGAGAGGGCCATTTCTCTACTGTAGAATACAGCTGATGTGGAAATAAAGCTCATGCAATACAGAGGACATACTTTTTTCTTGTGACACTCTGCAGTGGGCCATCTGTGAGCATACTTTGAAAAGTCCTTAACTTTGTCTGGATATATGTGATATTGGTGTGAGTTAGCTACTGAGGCAAAACTCCTGTCTCAATTCTCCCCTTTTTCCACAGCAATACAAATCAGTAGTAATTCCTTGAGGATAATAAAGTAAGACTGGATTTATCCCAATGTAAATGAAAGAAGACGGCAAGGTCTTGGTGTAAAACTTGTAAAACTTCCTTTTCTTGATGTACATCTTACTCTACCCTTAGAAAAAACATTTTCTTCCCTTCATTCATAGAATCATAGAATAGTTAGGGTTAGAAAGGACCGTAAGATCATCTAGTTCCAACCCCCCTGCCATGGGAAGGGACACCTCGCACTAAACCATGTCGCCCAAGGGTCTGTCCAACCTGGCCTTGAACACCACCAGGGATGGAGCATTCACAACTTCCTTGGGCAACCCATTCCAGTGCCTCACCACTCTCACTGTAAAGAATTTCTTCCTTATATCTAATCTAAACTTCTCCTGTTTCAGTTTAAAGCCATTACCCCTTGTCCTACCACTAGAGTCCCTAATGAAGAGTCCCTCCCCAACATCCTTACAGGCCCCCTTCAGATATTGGAAGGCTGCTATGAGGTCTCCACGCAGTCTTCTCTTCTCCAGGCTGAACAGCCCCAACTTTCTCAGCCTGTCTTCATACGGGAGGTGCTCCAGTCCTCTTATCATCCTCGTGGCCCTCCTCTGGACTTGCTCCAACAGCTCCATGTCCTTTTTATGTTGAGGACACCAGAACTGGACACAATACTTCAGGTGAGGTCTCATGATAGCAGAGTAGAGGGGCAGGATCACCTCCTTTGACCTTCTGGTCACACTTCTTTTGATGCAGCCCAGGATATGGTTGGCTCTCTGGGCTGCAAGCACACATTGCCATCTCATGTTAAGCTTCCCATCAATCACCCCCCCGCAAATCCTTCTCTACAGGGCTGCTCTGAATCTCTTCTCCACCCAACCTGTAGTCATCCTATTTTTTTATTTTTGTGTGAAAATATATAGGGTTAGTATGTTCATATTTGAAAAAACTTATAATTTTGTTTTTTAAGTGAAATAGCATTGCAATTTGCTAACATGAAACTCTTAAGTAGGGGTGGAATGCTTTCAAACTTTGTGAAAATATGCCAGTGTGACTTTCTTAAGAGATTTTTATAGGGGTGCTACAAAGAAAACCACTTCATGGTACTAAAGTCTAAGCCCAAATTTGCTGTGTGTAGATGTTACAGGTGGTCACAGGTGTCTACAGAGGCTTGACTCCTATTCAGAGCAATGGGAGAACAATTCTTGGGATATGTCAAAAAAGGAAGGAACATGTTCACGTTCTGTTTTTGTGGCTTGATAACTCAAGATAAACTCAGATTTAAATTTATCATCATGCTTCCAAACATCATTGTTTCTCCTTGGATTATTTCACTTCCTGGCACATTGGTGGACTGTACTTGGGCAGAGCAATCTGAATTATTTTTCTTTTTTTAAAACAGTTAAGCCACAGAACATTGTGCAGTTTTCTTGGCAACTGCTTTTTTCCATGCTGCGAGGACAGTGTTGAGCTTCTCTCAATTTCTTTTGGCATGGATGCAAAGAGCAACCTTTTCTTTATAGGTTGCAGATTGAATTTATCACTGGAAGGCTTAAAAATTCTAGAGGAAGCCTTATGCGCCATAAACTTCAGCTTCATGGACCCTGGTCAGCTGCTCTTTACTCTAAAGTTTCTGGTTTCCAATTCATTCTAATTCATTTTCTGTGGTAAATTGTGTCCCTTTAGGAAAAAAAAAATAGACAGAACAGCTTAGACTGTGAATTGTCTTCATGTCTGCTTTGACCTATTTGGAACGCTTTACTAGCTATGTGTGTTGCCCAACTCTACAAATAAGGAAGAAGCAAGAGGATAATCAGAATAATTCTCTCTCTCCTTGTTCCATGTTGTTAGGATGCATTCAGTAATGTTTGCCTTACTGGCAAATGCAAAGTGTGTCACTTTCCAATGAGGAGGAAATTGGAGAGCAAATCGATTCACCTTCTGCCCTGTGCTGCTCCAAGGCCATTGCTATTATATGTTGACTCATTCTTTCTGCCACCATAGTGTGAGCGTATGTCTCTCTAATTCAAATGCAATGAGTGTTCTCTCTATAGCTGTTTTCTGTCTAGTATTCCTCCATATTATTTTATGGCTTGGATATGTTTCTAGCTGTGTTGCTTTTTATGTATATTTAGTTTAATTTAGTGATAGTGAGATTTTAAGCTCTTTGAAATTCTTGGTGTTTGCAATATTTATAATAACTCCTAACTACTTTGGAATGATCACTGAGTTTCTTCTATGTTTAGGTTACTTTTTACAGTGTATTCATGAAGATGTTGGGCTGAGAACTAACACAAATTTATCAACATCTGGAATAAACTGTTCTTCAGAGAAGAAGCTGGTTGTTTGGTGTTTGTTTTTTTTCCAAACTAGCTGTCCAAAGACTGTTAATTTGTCAAAAATACTATTTCTGAAAAGCCAGTGCTTAGTGTGGAAGTAAACCTTCCTTCTTTAACAGGAAGTCAAGGTTGCTAGTCTTTTAAGATACCAAAAGATGTTGTCAGTATGTTCCCATAGATGTAATTTCCATGGTTCTAGCCAATTGAATCCAGAACTACAGAGGCAAAGAATGATGCATATCTAGATACTCTTCTGAAGAGACAAATCCTTTCCAATGTTTTCAGCTAAACATTTGGTTGAAATTCTGCTATTCTTGATGGAAGTGAGGGATATTTCACTGACTTCACTTACGAGATGCAATAGCTGTGGTCCTCCCCAAGCAGATATTAAGTGTATATCACAGAGATGCAGGACTGTCTTTAATTTCTCAGAATGGAGAACCCCAAACGACCTGAATCACCCCCTTCATTTGGTGATACTGACTTCAAGATACTTAAGGTTTTCATCCATGTCTTTGACAATTAGTATTTTGACTTTCAGTGATCGCTTAGAAGCTGTAAAACACATTTGAAAATTATACAATTATACCCTTGACACGTGATTTTATTTTTATTTTTTTTTTCAGAAAGTATTTTGGAGAAAAGATAGGACTTTACTTTGCATGGCTGGGTTTATATACAGAATTCCTCATTCCATCTTCAGTAGTCGGGATTATTGTATTCCTTTATGGATGTATAACCATTGAGAGTGACATTCCTAGGTAAGCTTCTCTGTGATCAATAATCTGTTACTTGGAAATTACAAGACTGTGCTTTTTGCTCGTAATCCTTAGTGAGAATAACTGCTTCTAACATGTCTGAAGAGCAGTGATGTATCATTAACAATCCTGTGAGCATAAGAAATACACATGCATTAGGTATATAAGACGTTTGAATGATACACATTTATTTGGCTGTTTGGTATTGCAGCTCCTGAAACAGAAATGTTCAATCTATTGCATTATTGTAAGCTCTTTTTTATGACATCCATATGCGTTTTTATGAATGCTGATATCAGAAACGTTCATTATGAACGCTCACCTAGAAAGACATTGTGCAGAACTCACTGAAGTTAATACATATACGCTGTCTGGATTACTTTGTTCTTAGTAAAATCAGGCTATTTGCACAAGTAAGATGAACAAAAGTTAGCAGATTTAGCATATTTGGTATCCACAGTATTATCCTTGACAGTTAAGAAGAATTGGTGACTTTTATGCTGTGTCCTGAGGGTGTTATATACTAAACAAAACCTGCCAAATTGACACAATGATGTTAATGCTAATTAAAATGCGTTAAAATGCTATTTAATGATGGTCAATATAGGAACAATCATAATCACAATCTTCTGCTTAGTGAGAAAAACTCAACACTTCCTCTGTTATCTGTGTCTGACTTCTTGTGGAGACAGGGTTCTGGGTTACCAGTATTGCTGGTCACACTTGCTGTGGCAGTTCCTGCATTCTCTCAAATGAATTGGCAACTTTTAAAGTTAAAATTGTCAAGTTACTGCAGTAAGACATTATTACTGATAGGTAAATGAGTAACAACACATCTGAGTCAGGGTTTGTTTTTTTTAGCTTGAGCTCAGTGAGTCTTGGTGGGCTGTGGGAAAGCTTGTGCTAACATTTAAACTGAAGTGAGATTTATGGCTAAGATGTATCTGCAGCACCCTCTACTGCCTTTTGAAACAGAAGAGAACATTAAAGATATGATACCTGAAAACAGCTGTATGCCTTTCAAACGATATAATATTAAACATACTGATACTACGGTTTGAATAATTCTTTTTTTCATTTGATGTCATAGGAAAATGCTATTTAATGATGTTCAATATAGGAACAATCATAATCCCAATATGCTATCAGTGAAGCAATGTTAGAAGTCTTTCCTTAGCTTACAGTCCTGGCAAGGACTCTTGAGCTTTGCACCACTCACTTCACCTGGATAAGACTGTGCAGCTACGAAGGTCTTCCACATACAAACCTTATGAAAAAACTGGAAAACATAGTAAGCAGTGTCAAGCAGGCTTATTAAAGTGATAGTGATAATGATTTTTTAAAGATTTTTAGAAACTGAGTAAATACAGAGCAAATAAGAGTCAGAATTAAAATAACAACCTTAAAGTAAAGATTTTAAGGTCTGTAAGAATCTCTTATCTCACATTTTCCAGAGGACAGCAGAACAAATGCTGTAAACTGAGGGAAAGGAAATACAATTTAACATCTGAATATATGAGGCAGAAGTGGAAGCTTCCTAGCTCTTATAAGATTTACTGCTGTGAAGAAGGAATTTTACCTTTTTTTTTAATTTTTGAAAATTAGGTTTCTTGAAAACCACTGTGCACACAATATCTGAACACCCTACGTATCAGTATGAGTGCCTAAAATAAGTCCTTGCACTTGAAGAATTTAACCAAAACCTAGTGATATAGTTGAGAATTGGTGTTAAAGCCCTATGCTGGGAAAACAGCCATTGCTTTTATAAGTACCTCACAAATAAAATGCAGGGTAGAGGTGAATCTCATAAATGTGAAATATAACAGCCCTGCTTGGCTGGTGTAAGTCTTTAAAATTCAGTACACATATGTCAGTTTACACCAAAACCTAGCATATCTTGCAAATGATGTTGCAGATCTATTCTGTCTGTGACACAGACCAACCAACATGCCTGGGTGCTGGTTCTGGCTTTTATTCAGACTCACATGGCCAGTCCTGATACACAAAGTAGCACAGTATTTGACATGGATTTTTGTGCAAACATTAGAAATGTGTGTTTTGTCAAGGGCACAGAATTTCTTTTACTGTGGTTAACCTCAGTCTTCAGTGACGCAGTCTTCTCTAATTCACTAGTACAGTGTAATGATGAGATTGGTTGCTGTGTTTCACTGGTTTTATGCTGGTAAATTGCCTATAAGTATTTCAATATTCCAGTGCATGGAAACATGCTTTGAAGAAACACACAGCTTCTGTTCTCTACAAGTGCAAGCCACACATCTTGCAAAAAGCTTGTAACAGCTATGATATGCTACTTGATATCACTACTGTATACCCACCTTTTCTGAGTCGTAATACTCAATTTGTGCACTTGTCATTTATAGTAAAGAAATGTGCGACCAGCGCAATGTCTTCACCATGTGCCCTCTCTGTGAAAAGTTCTGTGATTACTGGAACCTCAGCTCTGCTTGTGCTACTGCTCGAGCTAGCCACTTGTTTGACAACCCCGCCACAGTCTTCTTCTCCATCTTTATGGCTCTCTGGGGTGAGTATTGCTTTGCATGCTAACAGTGTCATTTGATCTTTGGACTCCTGCCAGAAGTGAAAGCTGCGATGCACAGTAGTAGAGCAAATAGTAGCCTTACATATAATGAAGTGCTATTAGATTAAATGTGATACCTACATCTTTATGAAACTGATAAGCCTCAGAAGGCCAGAGCAGGGCTGTCTGTGCTGATACTGGAGAAAGCAATATTCAAGGCTTTCCACTGTCAACAGCATGCTTGGGAACAAATGGAGAGGAGTTGGGTAGTTCAGTGAAGAAAAATGTGTCCTTTCTCTCTCTACTGGCTTGTTTAATGGCACTTCTAATCTTTGCCATGTTTTTTCTTCATTTTTCTTCATTTTCTGTCAACATAGAATCATAGGATAGTTAGGGTTAGAAAGGACCGTAAGATCATCTAGTTCCAACCCCCTTGCCATGGGCAGGGACACCTCGCACTAAACCATGTTGCCCAAGGGTCTGTCCAACCTGGCCTTGAACACCACCAGGGATGAAGCATTCACAACCCACTTGGGCAACCCATTCCAGTGCCGCACCACCCTCACTGTAAAGAACTTCTTCCCTATATCTAACCTAAACTTCCCCTGCTTAAGTTTGAAGCCATTACCCCTTGTCCTACCACTAGAGTCCCTAATGAAGAGTCCCTCCCCAACATCCTTGTAGGTCCCCTTCAGATACTGGAAGGCTGCATGACAAGCCCCTTTAACATCTGCATTTGGGGCCAGAATGTATTTGGGGATTGGTATGGTGGAGGCAGCTGAAAGGGTTTTATTTAAGCACAGACTGCATTTCCATGTGGGACAACTTAGTCACATCATTTTATAAAAACTTTATGGGATTCCAAGAACAATGAGACTATTATTGTTTTAATTATAATATGTTCTAAAGTATTTCATTTAAACAAGCTTGGTTTTCTTCAATAGCAAATATACCCTGTCTTACTGAGGATATTAAAACACTTCATAAACACTAATGAGTGCATTGTAATATTATTCTTATTGTTCTGCCCTCAGCTCTGCCCTGAAAAATGCTTGTGTGTATTATTGCTGGTGTTATACCCTCATTCACTCTAGATCTTGTTTATTTTGAAAGTTAAAGGTATTACTGCTACCATAAAATGATTTTTTATTTCACTGTACATTGTTCAGAAAATGAAATTTTAATTCTTCTTATGAAATTGAAAAAATATATTATTGTATCATAGCCATTCCTCGGCAATCAGTGTGTTATGCTTTGTATTGAAATATATATGCATTGAAATTCATATATTTTGAAATTTTACAGCTTGTTTTAGAAACAACTGATTGGTAGCTTGGTGTTAAGTATGGATAGCATAGGGTTTTAAGGAACTTGCAGACAGAACAGAATGTAGAAGGAAGAGGTTTTTGTTTAGCAGTTCCTGGAAACCCTTTAGGAGGAGTTAGAAAATATGTGAGTGCTATCACTGAGAGAAATGGCAAAAGATGATGAATTTATGGACTCTCACAATGACTGATTTTCCTACTTCAGATTGCTGCCTGTTAGAGGTAGACTGGCAGATAAGGTTTAGCAGTTTACCTGCTGCCGTAAAGCATGCGATACACTGCTTGGTCCAAGTTTCAATGTAGCTGTTTGGACAGTGTGTGTATGTAACAATTTATGTACTCTTTCATAAGCAAATAATATTTTCTTGACAGAGAATATGTAATGTAAACTTGCATCCATGCAAATGATCATTTCCATGCAGCCTCATCCAAAACAATAGTATTTTAATATCAGCAGTGCAATGTGCAAAGCAAAATGTTGATACATCATTGCACTACAATAAATTAGTAGAATCTGTCAAGTAACAGAAAGGAACAAAAAGTTCCATATGCATTGCTTTTAAAAGAAGGCATGAAAGAAAAACAAAATTCTTTCTGAGCTGTATCCCCCTCCAAAAATTATTTCCCATAGATTGGAAAAGTCTGTTCTTGGGACCATGATAACTGAGCTTGTCAGTGCAAGAAAATACAGCTGTCATACAAGAAGAACAGCAAAGTGAAGTAAAGTATCCTTTACTAACTCTGCCCAGCTTGCCTATTAAGTATTAGATTACACCAAATTTGTTTCCTTACTACTAGGAGACTGTACTGATTATATCTAGACCTCATTCTGCTGAATGACAGATCTCATTCACTGTCCTGGGTTCAGCTACAGCAGTCATTTTTTCTCCTTCTTAGTAGCTGGTGCAGTGCTGTGTTTTTGACTTTCAGTCTGGGAACAACGCTGATAACACCGATGTTTTTAGTTGTTGCTAAGTAATGTTTACTCTGACCAAGGACTTTCTCAGTCTCATGCTTTGCCAGAGAGGAGGGGAAGCCAGGAGGAAGCAGAGGCAGGACACCTGACCCAAACTGGCCAAAGGGGTATTCCATACCACAGCACGTCATGCCCAGTATATAAACTGGGGGGAGTTACCCGGAAGGCCCAGATCGCTGCTCGGGTCGGGCTGGGTATCGATCGGCGGGTGGTGAGCAGTTGTGTCCTTTTCCCTTGTTATTCCTCTTATCATTATTATTGGTAGCAGTAGTGGTTTGTATTATACCTTAGTTACTGGAGAGCTGTTATCTCAACTCGTGGGAGTTACATTCCTCCAATTCTCCTCCCCATCCCTCCGGGAGCGGGGGGAGGAAGGAAAAGGGGGGAGTGAGCGAGCGGCTGCGTGGTTCCAGGTTGCCGGCTGGGTTTGAACCACGACATTCACACACCTAATCAGCTTGCCTTAGTATCTTGAGCAAATGTCTAATTCTACATTGAGTAAATGTTGCCTGAATGTTTTGTCGTAGGATATAGTATAGTGATGTGGAATCTGGTGTGTCTTATGACTTAGAATTGTATACTTGGAAAGCAAAGTATGTTAGTTTGAGCAGGCTTAATTTTGTGACAGTGTTGGGCACAAGGGTTTCATCCTGCTTGCCTTCTCCCATTCTGTAAAAGGCAGAAGACACTATATGTTAAAATCTTGAAATGAATCATGCTTCTACTAGCTGATCATGATGCCTCATAAAGTATCTTTGTGATTCCAGAAACATTGTTTGCAAATGACCATATTCACAAAGTACAGACTAATGCCTGGCTAATTGCATTTAATGTCACTGGTGTTCTGGGAAGCTGAATTTCAGCTGTCAGATGCATTTATTAGAAGAACAGTTGAATAGAATGGAACTGTTTTTCTGCCAGTGTAAGTCAGTGAAATCTTGCTGATTTCAGAACAGCTACTACATCTAGCCAAATAAGTTCTTACATAGCTAAATGTGGAACTGACGTTTTCAATAACAGAAAAAGTGGAATGAGTAATAGCATCCTATAAAATAACCAAATGTTTTTGTATTTAGAATATCTAAAAATGCTTGAGTTTTCATAACACGCTAAATATAGCTTTTCTATGTCCTCTCCTCTGTAAGGAAGGAGCAGAGATTTAACTGCTTAATGTCTGGATTTAATTTCAGTGTTCTGCCAGTCGTGTTTAAATTATGTTTATTTCCTCCATTATAGGAGGATATCTGTGCAGAAAATATTGGCAGCTAACTGTAGAAATAGATTCTGTCTTGTAAGAGTCAGGTGATTTTAACAGTAGTCTAACTTTTCCCAGTGTTATGTTACAGCTTACACCGAGTGTAGGTGCAGTCAAAGGAAGCTGGATCTAGTTCTACACTTTTGTGTGTCTTGTAGAACTATCTACAAGATGTTCAAAATGATAGAAACACTGCTATGACCTAACAAGATTTTTACAATCCTCTTTTCACCAACTGAAAAGATGAAGGATAAGAAAAAATATGTTTATAGATACAGCTTTTATTAGTAAAATGGGTGGCTTTGGTTGGTATATACTGGTTTAATATTGATATAGTCATCTGAAAATAGGTGTCCACAAGTCAAAACTAAGAAGTGCTATTTTTAATAAATCTGTAAGTCGATAAATCGTGAGCAGCTAGGCAAAGGGCTATCTGGAGGACAATTATGAAAGGAAGATCAGGAGACTGTAAATATGAGACAACAGTACAACATTTTTTCCTTCACATGAATGAAAAAGGAAAAGTAGGAGATTGAACTACTGGCCAGTCCCTTAGAATAAAATCACTGTCTATGCAGGGGAAAACATTCAACTCTACCACTGCAATATATTTCAAAAGAACATGCTTTTTCTACATATTACTGGGGGTCTTAGTTTACATACAGGTATCAGTGATTTATTTCAGTAGAAGGCTGCACCTACCTTATTCATATGTTTCTAATCGATTAGAAAGACTGAAACAACAAAATCTGTTTGGCCAGTTAAGACTGTCACAGATTAATACTTAGACTTAATTTTGTTTCATTGTATGCTTTATACATGAATTATAGAATGACTCATGGTAAATTGAGATAATGTTCTTGGGGAGGATATCCATAAATATGGAGTCAGTTCCATTATTTGACAAGAACTTACTGGTACCTTTGGGCAGTCCATATTGTATCTTTCTGTATTGTATTTGTAAAAATTGCAATAATTGTAATTATTGCTTCCATGATTTGCTTCTATTCTTTCTTTGAAATTGGGATGGAGGCTGTTTCTTAGTGCTTATTTATAGAGGGCTGCTGAGCAAAATGGGATTCAAATGTCATATTTAATTTATTGAATATATCAAATATTCAAATATAAGTAACACCACAGTGCATTTGGTTTATAATTTTAGGGTTTTTTTTTGTTTTTTTTTTTTTTTGTTTTTTAAGCTACTATGTTCCTCGAACAGTGGAAACGTTTGCAGATGAGATTGAGTTACTTCTGGGATCTAACTGGACTGGAAGAAGAAGAAGTAAGTTTCCTCTCCCTGTGCTGATTTACTGTATAAATTATTCTATATCTGAATATATGCATTAATATTTAGATTTATCATGAGTGTTCTCCAGCCCAGTGTAGTTCATAGCTATTTTTTTCCTAAATTACTATAATTTATACAGTTTTGAGTACCCATATATCATTAAAAAAATCATCACCTATATCTTACTGGTTAGCACTCTAATTTTAACAATCAATGTTGAAAAGAGCTGTATGATAACAGTAGATCATTCTTTGCTGAGAATGCTCATATACTGTTGCACAGAAGGCTGTAATAAATTCTTCATCATATAGATACTACTTCATTATGTATAACAAAAATTCTCTGTGATAATGATTATAATGTGTCAGTGTAACATAAAAAATATTTGCATTGAGGTCTGTGCTGCACCTTAGGCCCAAATATCCTAAACTCTAGGTACTCACCTATAGAGCTGTTGCAAACAACAGCAGATGGAGTTAGTTTCTGGAGAACAATTTTTCAGTGCTTTGCAATGAGCCCACGGGGCTTCTTGCTGTAGCTAACTTAACCAAAAAGTGAGACATACTTGTTTATTAGTATTTACAGTGTCTCTGTATTTGTTTTTAGTTCTGCCATACATATCATACTAAAAACAGGTAGACTTTGGACCCTCCATTACACATCCCCTAGCAATAGATGTGGCTCTAAAAGAGGGGCATATCCAGTAATTCAGAATTAGATTCTTGTTTATCATTAATGGTGAGCTGAGCACCTGTGTGGAACAATTCAGTGTGCCTTGCTGTCTTCATTGACTTAATAAAATGTGATCAGGAAGATGAGTTGTTGGCCTACCTTGGTTTTCTGGGAAGATTCATATCCATTTCTTTGTGTTTCAGCACAGTTCCTTAAACAACAGACCATATACAAGCCTCCAGTTCTGGTACTTGAGCTCAGTGCAAACAGGATGTAGAGTGCAAATAATGTAGAAAAAAAGTAAGCTGACATCATGAACTCCATGATGTAGCATGGTGATAAAGTTATTCTACTTTTGCCTATTCCTCAGATAAGAATCATTGGATAAAATGAAAAAATAATCCTGAGAACAGACAGCAGACTCCAGTGTTCCTCTTACTGCATCACTATGCCATAATACAGCCTTTAGCAATGTCTTTAGTGTAAGGGAGACCTCCCAAATATTCCTTCACTGATGGTTTGACTACAACCTCCTCTATTTTGCCTTTGGTTTCTCAACTTTTTTGCTGCTGTCTATTCAGTTATGATGTGGGTGATGCTCACAGTATAAACCAGTACTCACAGTTAGTAAGTTGTGATACAAAACAAATGCATCAGCACATAAGAAGTTGCTGCTTGTCCTGTATGGAATGTTCTATTCTGGGAGAACAGAAATTTTATACTAATTGCAATATAAACTGAGAGGCTGGAGAGCAAACTCTTGCCTCTGCAGCGTACTTGATGAACCCACCAGATTTTATTGAATTTCAGTTTCATCACTTGCAAAACAAAATCCTAAGGTTTAGCCTCATATTTGCAAAATGCTGTGAAATAATCTATAGATTTGTGAGATCCTGTGATGAAGACTTCTGAAGTGGTAAGAGTTTGTGGGCAGGAACTGTGGGATCAGCAAGAATCCTTTGTTTATGAGTGCCAGACATATCTCAGCACAAATTGAAGAATTAGGAATGTAGTATAAAAGTAAGGCTGGAATGGACCTTGAGGGGCTATCCCTCGGGCATGGTAGGATCAACTCTACTTAAATCATTATGGGAAGATGTTTGTCTAATTTGTTTTTAAATAAATCCATCAGTGGAGATTTCACTTCCTCCCTAAGCAATCTATTCTAGTACTTATCTATCTGTACTGATAACAAGCTTTTCCTAGTGTCTTAAATCTCCTTGCTAAATGTTAATTTTTTCTCTTGTTCTTTCAAAGATAAAAAGTTTACCTCTGTTCTCTTTTCATAAAATTATACATAATGTTGTATCTGCCTGTCGGCCTTTTTTCTTTTTTTTTTTTTTTTTTTTTTTTTTTTTTTAATATGAACTAGCTTCTGCCTTTTCTGTCTTTGTTCTTAAACACTTTCCTAGGCATCTGTTTATTCTTGCTCCTTTCTGGACATTTTCTAATTGATCCAACTCTTTCTTGAAGAATAATTCTCAAAGCGGATGTGTCTCTTGACCTGACATCTTAAGCAAAAAACCATGCTTTGTATCACCTTCTGTCAGCTCTTGGTACTTCATCAAAAGTGCAAAAGTTAAATTAGGTTTTGTTCAGCTTGTATTCATTAGATTCATAAAGATGAGGATAAATTTATAAGACAGACACTGGCACCTTGTTTCAGTGGTGGTGAAGTCTTTCCAAGTGTTGAAAATTATGTTGGAAAATGGAAAATTGTGTCTAATTAGGTTAGGCCAAAGGGAACTAGAAGTGGAATGCACAGGATCACTTAACAGAGAGCAAGAAAGAAAGGGACAAGGAAGAAATTCAGAGGGCTTAACAGTTTTAAGACTAGACGGAGTTAAGTCATTTATTATTATAATTTTTGTTTAGAAAGGGAAGTTATGGAACCAAAACAGAGAGGAAAACAACCATAAATGTTGAAGAGCTGAGAAGTACATCGTGAGAATTATACGGAAATGAATGTCTTCAGTGTAATTTTTGTAGACTCTTGATTGTAAAGTTCTCAGTAAAATTACTTTCTTTAACCGCACTGGGTCAAAACTTTTGCTTCAAAAGAATCACACGAGAGATTAATTTAGTTCACTTACTTGTAAATATCTTGGCAACAGCAGTATGAGAAAGCAGACTCCCTAAGGCTTGCATGTATATTTGACTGTACAGACTGGCAGCTGTACAGACTTAGAGCATTTGCTTTTGTAGATGTGAAATCCACAAAAATAGTAGGTAGCACTGGGTACTAACTGTTAAATAAATAATCACGTAGAAAAGCAATTGAATGACTGATAACTACATGACAGAGGGGAAAAACAACACAGACCAGAACCATGAAAACAGAAAAAGCCTTGGAAATAACATGCACAAAGCACACAGTGTGTCATGCCAGATATGTGTTTGTGCAACCTGATCAAACAGGTTGTGCATCCGCTAATTTTTCAGGTTGTGTAATAAGGAATGTAGGCATCAATAAAGCAGGGGTAGAGGCGGAAGAATCCATACACTCTTCTACTTGTGAAGGAGCTGATGAAGAAATACTAAGGAGACTCTAATTGATGATGTGGGGAATAGAAACTATTGGCCTCCCTTGAATCTTCAGAAATTGTATTTCTACAACCCAGGATGTTCCTGCTTTAGGTTTTCTGCGTGGAAGAGATTTTACCCCACTTTGCCAAAGTCCTGTGTAAATTGAAATAGAAATGCAATTATAAAAGATGAAATCTTAGAATGTGGACTAGAACTTGGAAGAATAAATGGTCAGAAAGTCCACACTTAACTGAAATGCCAGTGAGTGGACATCTTGTTATTGTTCAAATAGTCATGCTATTACACTGTTTCAGTACAGCAGGGAGGAACTTGGATGTCTGTCTTCATTAGAAACATGTTTGGTAAGTTACAATTTTAAGTTAAAATCCTGTGTTCTGTAAAATGTTGACAAACTTTTTTTGCAAACTCCAATTCCCAAAGATCCTCTTGTTCCTCCTTTTGGTATTTGATGACTTTAGAAAAAAACAACCCAAAACAACAAAATATTGAACCCTTAAAGAAAGACTTTAAGATACCCTGTTTATTAAGATATCCTGATTATTGCTAAGATAAAATAAAAAGAAGGTAGATTGCATAAGCCAGAATTGAATAGCAGGCGTAGTTGGTGACGTTAAATATATTTACAGGTACGTCCCATTCTCTCACAGTTTAATCTCAGTTTAACTTGATCTTCTCTACTACATTTCAAAATTGGTTGTGATCTGATTAATTTGATGTTCTCACTTTGTCTTCCACCTTGCAAATTATAGGAGCAGACTCCTGTTTTGAAGTTCTAATAGTGTCTACTAAAACAGGCACTATAAGACATTTTTTTTGCTTAAAAAATGGAGGGGTGACATTAAAAAATGTCTTTCTACAGCTTAGTCCTCTTGGAGAAAATGTTTTCGGTAATGGAAAAAGGAGAATGTGTAGCTGCAAGATTTTGTTATCTCAAATCTGTCCTTTCATGCTCTCTACATTCTTAGGTTTCTTGTGCCAATGAGATCTTCATTTGGGGTTATTTTTCCCAGGTGCATTGTCTCACATTTTCCCCATGCCTATTCTGATTATCCTGTTGAGTCCATGCTTCCAAGTATTTTTTATTTCTTTGTACTTTTTTTTTACTACCTTTTCTAGGGTTTCATCACTCTTTCTTTTTTTCTGTCACATACATTAAATTCCTGTTAACACTTTATTTAATGATCCTAGGATAGCCCCAATCTTCTGAACAAGTCCTTTCAACATTAGATTTAAGTGCTATGTCTAAGAGGATGAAAGTTTTATTAGGATAATTGGGAAAGAGATGTTGAAAAGTGGATTTTATCCCTCAGGCCTTAGAGGAAACTATTTAGTACCAGCTGTTGCTTCATTAAAAAATTACACATGAAGGCACACTTTAAACATGTTTTAATTTATAAACTATAAGAACTGAAGCATGTGATAAATTTTTGCTTGCCAAGAAGTTGGTAAAGATATATTTTTACTTTTTTTTTATTTCCAAGACTTGATCCAGAGATGTGTCACAATATGCTGGGGCTTAGGTTGATTTTCCTCTTTTATTATTTCTTCTGCCAGACATATCAGCATGCTTCTTTCTTTAATTCATTTTCTATTATATTTACCTCCTGTGTCCTTTCCAGGATTTAATTTTCTACAAACCTCAAAGCTGTTGTGGATGTGATTCTCTCTTTTGTAAAATTCATGTATTTTTGGCTAAGGTTATTATCTATGGATTTATTTACCTCAGTTTATAGAATTAAGAGGCTGGGTTGGTTTTGTTTGTTTGTTTGCTTTTTAAATATATTGGCCGTGTTATTCTCTGAAGTCTCTGTTGGGAAGATCTAGTCTCACAAGGAGAAGCTGCATAAAATACTTCAGTATTTCACTGATACCACGAGGTATAGATTCCCTCCTTACGTTCATACTACTAATTCTAGTGTCTCTCCCATCACCTCAACCTACTGACTAAACCTGTGGAGAAGTAATTCCAGAAATAAAGTGGACAGTGTTTGTGGTGAAGGGGACCAATTAATTAGAAGGTTTTCATATAGTATAATCAGGGCATTGGGCAGGGCAAGAGAAGAATGTGTGGATTAGGAAGTCCCTTTTAGCAATGATGAGCCATTAAATCATCTCATCTGTAGCATGCAACTTCATTTATAGATTGCAGCTGCATAGCAGTTTAAGCCAATCTATCTCTACACTACCACGGTGCTACTATCCCAGCCATGCAATCTTATTCTTCCTTTTACAGTCATGCTGGCAATCATACAGATGAGTGGTAAACAGTTCAGAGAGCTGATAGAGCTGAAGGGTAGCTGGGGCTATGAGGAGTTTTTATCCTGGTCATACCATACAGCTGCAAATGCACTGGTGTCGCTGTAAGGGCAGAAATGGAAATGTGTGGCTTGTGCAAGGTGAAATTGAGTCTGTGAGTATGGCAGCCCAGGCTTAGATTGGCTTATGCTGCAGTGAAACTCAAGTCATTAAACTCAAGCTTCAAGTATAAAAGCTTTTGACTACTATTCAAACTAGAAATTCAACATTTGTGTTTACTTCAAGTAAGGTACATTCATGGACATTCCTGGCTGTAAATCCAGTCATTCAGATATTTATGGGAAACAATTAAAAGAGACACTGGTATGGCTGAAACAAATTAATAAAGGCTGAACAAACATTTATAGTCAAAGAGATTGTTAGTTCAGATTAGCTAAAATATATGTATTTCTCCACATTAGAGGGGAGACGATGCTCTAATCTGGATCATGGATTAATTTGCAAAATTCACAAAGGTTTGGAAAGAGAGTGGTTGGTCAGAATATACATCTTCTGGAACCAGGTAATTCTAGGTATTATAAAGCTTTTGTTATCTTGCCTCTGATATATGTGATTTAAGATGTTTTAGGAAGTGTACCTAAAAATAGTACATAGAGTCCCATTGCTTTTACCTAGTAAGACAGGTTGCCTGTAAGCCATTGGTTCTAGGTGCACAGAGGCTGGAATGAAGAAAACTCCAAGGAAATAAAAATTCCAGAAATATCATAAATAGCTAGTGCCGAGATTATACTATTTCATAAACAAAAGTCACTTAAAAATCTGAGGCCATGTTTCAAAATTTAGGTTTGCAGGTAAACCTCCAAAGCACTCCCACTGTTCTTGCTCAATGGGAGCAGACAAAGGCATTATATCTATCTATTTATCCATCTGGCAAATATATTTCCTTAATAGATCTTATGGGCTCTTTTGGTTTAACTACTTCAGATTTATGTTGCTTTAGAATACCTTTGATAGCCATGTTCCTCTCTTGTACAGTGGATTTCATCTTTTAACATCCCTGAACTTGGAACAATGTTAGACGACTTATTCAAACTTTAGTTTTAATTTTAAATAAATCAAACTTACTGTGCAAGTGATCTGGGTTAAAAAGATTGCAAACACCTACCAGTGATCCCTTCACATGTGCTGAGATATAAAGGTACTTTTCCTTGGGTCAGCACCCCATTACCAGGAAAGTCTAAACCAGATCATTGGTGTGAGTGACGATCTCTTCTTTAGACTTCTCACCCACTACCCACTGTTGCCATCATCATAAGAAAAAAATTAAGAAATAAGATTTTGCAATAATTAACCCTCTTGCTACAGAGAAGAGCTGGGCTCTCTGTACTACTCATTCCAAATTTCCATCTTGATTTGGGTCAGCAGCTGGGTCATTCCAGTTCTTGTTTGTGGAAGCCTACCTTCCTACCAATGCCCACTGCTTTGCTGCTCTGCATGTGTTCAGCATATCAGGACAAGGCTGCTCAATGAATTTGCAGCGTTTCTTTGACTTTCCTTAAAGTGTAAAAATGAAGCAGTAGGTTGGATTAATTTTTGCTTATAACTCCTCTGATCTGTTAATTTGAGATCGTTTCTAAGGTTATATTTTTTTCTTGGCAATCACAGAATCATAGAATAGTAAGGGTTGGAAAGGACCTTAAGATCATCTAATTTCAACCTCCCAGCCATGGGCAGGGATGCCTCACACCAGACCATGTCACCCAAGACTTCAGCCAACCTGGCCTTAAACACTGCCAGGAATAGAGCACTTATCACTTCTTTGGGCAAATCCAGATGTGTTTGTCATGCGCACTTTATAAAATTCCGTTATCACTTTCTTCCTAAATCAAAGAAAAATTATGGAGAGATCAGCTTGCATTATATATTCTTATCAAACTGGATCATTACCTACATAACCTTAATTTGTGATGTATAATGGATACACATGTTGTGTGTTTGAGGCAAATCTTGGAGAACATTCTCAGGGAAAACTCCCACTGACGTCAATATGAGTTTTGTCTAAGTATAAATTTCATGATTTGGCTCTTTGTTTTCAAGATGGGAATTACTGTTTTCTACTCTGAGCGCTCATTTGGCCTCAAAGTACCTTGGCTGACATGGTTTTCAATAAGTGTCTGGCAGCTGTACTGGCAAACTTCCAGCATTGTGGGATTCATATTTATCCCTACATGGACATTTGGTCTTCAAGTCACCACAACTATTTCTAGCTTATTGTCCTAAGTGTTGAACTCTTCCCATTTTCAGACAAAGAATTGATTCTGAATCACACTTTCTTTACAGCAGAGTGGAATTGTTCCTTCACATCCATGTATATATGATCAGGATCAAGTATCTCGAAATCTGTATTGTAAAGAAATGCTTTGTGCAATATACTTATAAAAGGAATATATAGATAAGTGCATTCCAGGAGGCACTGGGGTTTGTTCAGTCAAGGGTAAGATGACTTGGCAGATTCAGGGAAGACAGATCAACTAGTTTTCCCAATCCAGATGTAGGTATATGAAATGCAGTTAAAAGGACATTGAAATGTCTTACTAAGAAAACTAAACATAACTTGACCAAATTTGAACACAATATGCACTCAAAGCAAAACTGTCAATAGCAAAATGTAAGTTACAGTACAATGTTTTGCTTGGCATTTTATTTTCTCACTGTGTTTCCTTTCGAGCCAATTTTCAAAAGTTGCTCTGACCTCTGGCAGCTGCTCCTGGTGTCCCAGAATGCTTTGCTTAGCAAAAAATAAGAAAAAAGAAAGAAAGCCAATTCAGCTCTGCAGGTGCTCCCATGGTGTGATTTGATCTCAGTTTCTTACAGCTTCATTTATCTCATTTCCCTACTTTCATCAGACTGTCTCTCTCATGTAGCCATCCATGGCTGATGTCTTTATCCTTTCTTTTCATTTAAGTCTAAAGATGTTCCTTCCATCTGACCTCTGAACCTTATTTAAGGAAGCATGATACAAATTAATGCAAATCAACAAGCTAGGGAAAACTTACAAAACAATGAGATACCAGCATTGACCACAGCATCTTTAAACACTTATTGTTGTATTGTTGCACTGTATCTTCATTTTTCCTTTCTCCATCCTGCTCACCACCATTTTTGCTGCTAACGAACTTTAGTAATGTCAGAGATTAGCCGTGCCTCATTATTTCTTGGAGTTCCACATACACACATAGCACTTTGTAAGTAATAACAAGTGACCTTTGTGGCAAGAAGTGCTATAATGGTTTCTGAACTTCATTCATTGTGGTATTGATTTTTATGCGAGGCATGAGTAATGTAAAAGAACTCTGTGATGCAGAGTGTCACACTTGCCCCCTCAGAACATGTTTTATTGATTTGAATAGTACATGAAATTACAAGTGTAAAACAAACTGTCGTGCTAGCAGTTTTATTATATTTGGTATAGCATCATAGTGCAAGAGTCTCAGAGACATAGCAGTACCTGAGCTTTAGAGAAAAAAAGTTCCCTCAAGCCTCCCATGTGAGTACCAGGCTCCATGGAAGCGATAGAATGGATGTATCATTTCTGAGTCTGCCTTTAGGGCAGATATATGTGTGACTTGTTCATAGAATTCAAGAAGATAAGTATTCATTTAGGGCAGTTATTTAAATGATAGTGTGCTCACATGCCTATTCAATGTTTTGGGAAAATCTCATGATCAGGATAAAAAATACATTGGAAGTCTCATTATGTCTATAGACTAGTGTGCAGCAGCAAACACACAGGGTGGTGTCTGGTGTAGTGAAAATGTTACAGAGAACAGAAAATGCCAGCACACGTATTCCCCCAAGGAAGACTGCTGCAACTCCTGTTTTATTGTCCATAAAGATTAATTACTTTTAAAAATAATTTTTATATTCTCTGCACTGCCATTGGATTAATTAAAAAGGGTTAGTAAACTAGTTTAGTGACTGGACTGATAAGCATATATTCTAATCATAGTAAGGTTGGACGGTATGACCAATGCTGTAAGAATAGCCCTTTTATGGGAGGCATAAAATCCAAATTCCAGACTCTGGATGAATTCAGACCTTGGTGAAATGAGGAAATACATGTCATTTGTCTTTTTTATGAGCTGCTCTTTTTAAAATCTTGGTAGGTTTGTGCTACCATGTTTAATTTATGCTCTAAAAAAATATAATTTGCAAGGAAATGTTGAAAGGTTAAGAGGGGAAGCTGGGCCAGATCCAAGAGCCCAAGAGAGGCAAGGCAGCCACAGCTCCATGCCTCCAACCTGTAGTTAGGCTAAGCATATATTTCCAGTAGGCATGTGTCCTGGGTTCAGCTACAGCAG
>NW_009939600.1:18684-31434 GCF_000696875.1 Nestor notabilis | reverse complement strand
GGGCGAACGTGTCGGGGGGTTTGGGGTTTGTGTTTTAACTACGATAACAAAAGCGCTGGCCGTCGTACATCCCAAACCGCCGAGATGTAACCGAGTCACAGCGACCAACGCTGTTTAATATTAATGTTTAGTATTTATGATTTTTTTTTCCATGAGCTGTTTCCCGGGGGCTGTGGAAAGGTCTGGTGCATCCCGAGTTCCTGACATTTTGCGTTTCTGTGCGTGTGTGCCAGCAGAAAATCCCTCTAGCCTGGAAGAATGGTGAAACTGGGGAATAATTTCAGCGAGAAGAGCACAAAGCAACCGCTTTTGGAGGATGGATTTGACACCATCCCCCTGATCACACCCCTGGATGTCAATCAGCTCCAGTTCCCACCTCCTGATAAGGTACAGTAGGCATTAGTTTCCACCCTGGAGAATCACACCCAAATCTCAGGCGAGCAACAAAAGAATAGGTTATGTGTAACGAGCAGCTTAGAAATGTCAAGGAATACGGGGCGTTTTAAGGCATGCTAGTCCTCTCTGGGGAAAAGGATTAACAGTTAAGCTAATGAAAATCCAGTAGTAGTGATTTGCATTAAAAAATAGTGGGGAATATTAGCAAGAAGCATCTATAGATTACAGTGCTGCTGTATGAAATGACATAAAAATGCAAGCTTTTCTATGTTGTATTGTCATAGCCCTTTCTATTCTGTATCTTTTTTTGTGTCTGGAAGGTACTGTGTATTCTCTGTAAATGGCATGAATTTTCTGTCCAGAAAATACCCCCCTAATGGGGGGATAAAGCACCGCTTTATTTCTCTGCGAGATGTGCATGGGCAGACTGGCCACAGGGAGAAAGAGCTTCCACGTTCCCTCTGTGCTTCAGTAGCGAATTAATGCTAGACCCTGACAAGCTGAAATAATGAGATGAGAACAGGCCATTGAGTTTTCTCCTTGGTGACTGATTTGGTTCAAAACCCTCTGAATAGGTGATCTGGATGCTACATAGCTGGAAGGGGATAGTCCAAGGTGCTGCTTACAGGTTGGAAGTGTGGATCCTGCATACCTCATTACATGGCTTGATTATTGAGGATGTAGGGAGGTGGTGTGATAGCATGTAAATACATTTATTCTCACAATAAAGAATTCGGCAAGCATTACTACAGGTAAGGCGTACAGCAGTAGGATACTTTTTCATATGTTTCAGTGTCCTGTTTTTCAGTACCCTATTTTAGTAGGATGCTTACTTCAACATTTCTCACGTATGCATCTGGAAAAAAAACAAAACCAAACCTTTGTAGTCTTTTAGTCTTTGAAAAATACAAAATTTAAGTGGGAAACAGTAATATCTTTATGCTGATTTTTATTTTTGGCATTATGTCTTCCATGAGCTCAGTTCTATTTCTAGATAAACTGACAGCTGTATGTTCCTCGTAGCTCAGAAAAATTCATGTAATCTTATGGTGGGGTAAAGAATTTTACCTTGTGAAATTTGTCTCAGGAGAGCGTTGCTTGTAGGCAATACAAATAAATTTGTGACCTCCATTTTAATTGCTATCAACACCATTCTGTGTCGTGTGTGGTGACCAGTTGGCAGGCATAAATGCAATAAGCCATAACAGCTGTTAGAGAGCCTGAGGGTCCATTTTCTGCCCTTGGTTACATGGGTGTAAATCTTGTAACGGAGGACAAAATTGCACCCTGAGGCTTTAAAACAAGTTAAGCCTTACTGTGTCTGATACGCCTGCCAACTGGTGACTGGATATAACCGATTACCAGGGACCAACGTCCAAAGGAATTTGTTATGTTACTGCACTGCTAAGCAGGAGTCTGAACTGGGGATCTGTATGGTAATAGGTTTAACCTGAGCAGAGCCTCTTTAGTGAGCCCAGGAGGTTCTCTGCCAGCCTGATTGCTCCTACTAGAATGAGGCAGAACTCTCCCTCCTTCAGGTCATTTGTCTGGAATGAAAGCAAATTTACAGCTGGTCTAGAAGCTTAAATAAAGCAATATCTCCTTGGCTCTTTTACTCTTTCCACTGTGTATTTGTATGTTAGCTTTCCTTCCTTTTACAAGCATAGAGGGGAAACAATAACCCATGTATTTATTTGCCCTACTGGCTGTAACTGGTTAGCCAAGTCAGTGTGTCTTTACTGGTTGCTACAGACCCAAAGGCAGTAGTAGAGCAACTGATGTGAGGAAAAAAAAGAAGCAGTATTAAGTCAAGATTAACACACAGATCAAATTCTGAAGTACAAAGCTATTCATGTATAATGAATAGGAGAACATCATATATCTATGGTTATATTTCACCTCCAAGGCTCCAATATGGCAGCGAAGCATAACTTCTTGAACAGTAGTGACTACATCACTAAGAATTTCTTGATTTTGACAGCTTCTAAATTAAAGGGATGAACTGATTCAGATGCATACTTAGGTATATTAAACAAAAGAAGACATTACATAACCACACAGATAGAACTGTACGTTCAGTGTCATCTGGGGGTGACTTGAGTTGCTTGAAGTTATGCAACATAAAGGGGAAAGCAGAATGTTAAAAAGCATTCCAGAAATCTACAGTTTACTTCCACGATGCTGTTTGGCAGTTGTAAAATTAAATAGTAATTATTATCTTATTAATTATAGCTGAAAATAGGTAATTAGTTCTAAACCTGTGTCCTGCACATACATGTGTAATGCTGCATAAGTGTCTGGTAAACTTTGTGGTACTGAGTCCAGGTACAGTTATACCTTCTAGATGCTATTTCAGGAAACCCAAAGCTTTTATTTCACTGATTAGTGTCTTTAAGTGTCACAAGTTAACTTCAGAATAATATAGTTCCTGTTGAGACCGTGTGTAGCACTAAAGGTAGAATCTGGTTCTGAAAATCTAAGAGTCTACATATTTTTTTCTTTGAAACAGCAGAGAAAACTGAGCAGATCTTAATAGCACTGTCGGTACAATAAACTGCACCCTGTCTTGGGAGTGGTACTTTGAAAGAGATCCTGAAAAACTACAGAAGGCAAAAATGAGGCAAATAGGTTAGGTATATATGATTCTATGATATGAGAATTTTGTTCGATTAGAATGCCTGGGAGAGCACTAGAGTTGTGACTGACATAATGAATATTTGGGGAATGCAGGTAAGGTGCTAAATGGTGTAGCTTGGGGCAGTAACACATAGCAAGGAATAAACTGAAGTTAAAGAGCCTTGGGTGTTTCAAGATGTCTCATTAACACAAGGGTTTGTGTGCATCTTGCTGCTTGCAGCTGGTAATTCCAAAGTTAGATGTTAAAAATAAAGAGTGCGAAGATCTATAGTCTAGTACATAGTGAATGGCAACTAGATGGGTCATTTCACTTCTTCAAAACAAAAAATCCTGCTTTCAAAGGACATGGCTGGTAGTGGCATCATCTGCTAGATTTCTATGGGCACTCTTCAATAATGGTCTCATCCTATTAGTCTCCAGTTTGAAATCCCATTAGTGAGATCTCCTGAAGCAAATAGAGGCAGCTGTTTTCAAACTGCACAAGGTGGGAAGGTTCATGATTTGGATTTGAACTAAGTAGGTGCTTGCCTAGTGTAGCAGCACAGTACCACCACAGCTGAGAACACTGAATGTTTGTGTAACTGTTGCATAACGAGTCTTCTGTAGGACCATCAAAACCACTTTGATGGATAATTGGGAAAAATAACTAACAACCTACAGCTGCCAAACAATTACACAGGTAGGGGAAAAAATACTGTGCTAAATGTGCTTGTAAGTAGGTAAAAGAAGAGTTAATGCATAAATAAGGTTCTTATGGCCAGTTTAAGGTCAGATGGGACAGGGCTTTGAGCAACTGGTCTAGTGGGAGGTGTCCCTGCCCATGGCAAGGGGTTGGAACTACATGATCTTAACGTCCTTTCCAGCCAAACCATTCTAGGGTTCTGTGTTTCAGCTGACAACTTTCTGATTTCTCTTGTATTTTTGTTTTATTATAGGTTGTGGTCAAAACAAAAACAGAGTATGAACCTGATCGCAAGAAGGGGAAGTTCCGTACTCCTAAAATAGCTGAATTCACAATCAGCATCACTGAGGGGGTTTCAGAAAGATTTAAGGTAAGCAATGCTATATGAAGATGTTAATGACTCAGTTGTGTTCACAGAAGTGCTTAAAATCAATTGCTGATTGTGTCAAAACTGTCTAGAACTGACAGAGTGGCTGTTGTGGGTATAGCAGGACATGAAGAAGATAAATGCTATAATAGTTCAGTATTTATCAATTAGAAGCAGAGGAAATCTTGCAGCATTATTGCTTGCAATCCCTCACTGGCAGATTAATTCAGAAGGCACTTCTACCAGTGCATGGGTTTGGAACATGGCTGGCCAGGTTGTATGTGGGCTGCATGTAGGTAGCTCTCATGGCATGGATAAAGCTCCTGTTAATGTTAAAGGACAAGAACCACAAGAGTATTTGTTTTCTTTTTGGCTTCTTATTTTTCACTGTGGCCAAACCATTCTCTTAAAAGCACTGTCATAGTCCATTATGCGTATTTTTATAGTTAAATGTATGACTTGGCAGCTCAAGAATGTATACCAGAGTTCTTTCCTATCAGTTTTCCTGGTCCAACTCTATCTTACAGCTTGGTGGTGACTGTTACTGGCAGACAGCAGTTCAGCAAGAATCTAACTCGGATTTACTCTTTAGTGTCCACACCCCTATTACTCCTTTTAGTACTACTAAAGGAAAGCTGAGAGCTTAACTGGTGCAAGGATTGAGTTACCATTTCCCCTTCTCACTGGAGGATAGGTTTTCTTGCTCTGTGTAAGCAAAGCAAAGCAGGAAAGTTGGCACTTCAGCTTATGCTTTCCTACTTATTCTCTTAACAAAGGAAAACTACAGCTTTTAAGGGCTGTTAATTTGGAATCTTACCCAAGGGTGCCAAAGAGTTTTTAAATGGTAAGCAGTGATACTGGTCAGCGCACAGGTACAAAACCATTTGGAAAGCCTAACATTTACTATGGGGGAAGAATACAGAGTTTCAGTAAGGATGTGGACTTTATATTGCACACTTCTAACCTCAGTTTGCATGACAGGAGTTGTAGTGCCTACCCAGAGATTGTAGTTCTGTTGTGCCTTACCAGTGGTTCTAAAAACTGCCCAGGCCCACGCCTACTATCAGAAGTGTATACACAGCTCTGTGGAGCATGCTGAACAAAGAAAGTGAAGGCTCAAAGAGGGGTTAGATGCTTCAGGCTACATTGCAGTGTTGCCACGACAAATGTTTTTAAGTGCAGGTCACCTGGTGGAGTCTTCAGACACACAGTGAAGCCTGTAGTTTCCCAGTAAGCTGTGTTAGGGAACCACACCAGATAGCTCATAAGAGATACGGGGTGTGGCAGAAATACACAGAAATAAGGAGGTAAGAAACCTAGTTCCAATTTTTCCGTTCCCTGGTGTGGAGCAAGGACATCCTATCCCTCAGGGAAAATGCTGTGTTCTGACTGACGTTCTCCTCCTTGGCACCAGTCCTTGAGAGTAATCCCCATCTTCTCAGGTGAGAGTTGCTCGCACTGTATTGTTGGGTAAGACGCAGATGGACAGCTGAGAACAAAAAGAACTTATGCCTGGCTGTCTTCTGTGTGTGTCCTGGTCACGCTGCGGTGATCTGAAAATGCTTACTACATTGTAAAAGAAAGGGGAGAGAGGGTATTTAGTTTGAGTATGCTGTTAGGACTCCAGTTCCAAGCAGCTGAGCAGAACCTGTACTTGAGGAATTTTGCACTTACCCACTGTCTGTAGTGACTAAGGGATTTCATTGTTACATTAAATTGTAGATAAGGGTTTTGAACATCTTGATTTCATCTAAATTTTTTGCACATCCCTTTATAGATCTGGGCTCTTTCTGTCTTTGTTGGGAGGGCTGAGCAAATGAGACCTCACTGAACAATAAATAGCTTGTTGTGCTGTTGGGTAGTCTTTTCTAATTTGAATAGCTGAACAGTTAGAAGCCTGACCATTTTTCTGTTGCATTTTTATATACCTTTGGATGGCGTACTTAAATAGAATAGCTTTCAGATACTCTTTTATGATGATCACTCTGGGATTAATCTCATACTACAGGGTTGCTAGGTTTTGCTGCTAGGTAACTACTGCATCAGAGAGAGGTTTCAGTAAGATTTGGTATCTCTTGGGAATTGCAGGGTGATTCACACTGTGGCTGTAAGTCTGGGCTGCTAAAGAAGAGTGTGGGGGTTGATCAATTAGGAAAACTGTGGTTCAGTTAATTGAAAACAATAGTTTCATGCAGAACATTCAGGTCCTAAAAATGTCCCTTAATCGCTACATAACAATTTTAGAATTGAATTATGCTGCTTGCAACATTTTGAAGAGAACTGACTGCTTCTCCAGCAGGGGTGATTGTCATATTCACCACTCCCAGTAGTAAATATTACATGAATAATTGATGAAATTTCATAAATATGTAGATGAAAAGTACTGATTGTGTGAGGTTTTCTCCCGGGTCCTTATTAATTGTGAACCATCATGTTAACTACTGCTGTTGATTCTGAGAGAGCAAAAGGATATTTGTTTGGAAATTAAATATTTGCTATAATTATGAAATGCATTATTTAACTGATGGGATATTGACTTTGGCTTGAGCTTGTGAAAAAAGCTTCAGATGCTGTTTTAATGACTTGAATATTGTACATCACCGATGCCTAAACTTGCCACAAGACCCAGCCAAAATGTTGTGCTAAAAATAAAGAGTCGGTCCTATTTACAAATAATTCACATGTGTGTTCTGAGATGTTACTTCTTAAATAAGGACAAAGCAGATTGCATTTTTGGGATTCAGCAGTGCAGATCATCTAAAGCTGTTCTTCTTGAGAAATGACACATTCTTACAAAGGAAGCAACTCCAGCATGTGCATATGTCGTGTAGATCATTTAGTGTTTCAGCAGCTGGGTGAATAAGAAATTATAAAACTTATTTTCTGCATTCTTCACATTACCACAGTTATTACAACAGAGCTGAGAATGTTTACAAAGACAACTGCAAGTGTAATTTTCCTGTTTGAAGCCACATTCTGAATTCAAATCAGAATCTGTCAGAAGAAAGTGAAGACTTCCTGATTCTGAGAACCCTATTGTCTTCGTTTAGTTTTATGGCACTAGCCACACCAAGGAAGAGGTGATTTTTCACTGGAGTTTGTTTTTTATTGGGAAAGAGAAGTCTTGCTTGTCTTCTTTGAACAATGTAGGCTAGTGTGGGGAGGTGGTCCTTCGCATCTGGAAAGCAACTTTGGCTGAGGCAGGTTTCTCTCCTGTAAATTGTTCACTGTACAGAATAACACAACAAGACTGGAAATGTCATTTCAGAGGAGTCTTATGAATCAGGACATTTGAGGAAGTTACTGCAGGGGAAAATTAATGGTATCAGTTACACTAGGCCAAACCTTTGCCCCCCATTGACAGAGCAGCATTTTTGCAAACTCCAGTTGGATTTTGTAGTGGGATGTCTGTTCTGGCACCCACTGAATTGGGTTGCAGTCGACAGTTGTACACAAACACATCGATTTAAAAAATGTTTGGTGTATCAAAGCATGAGATTTTTTTTTTCTGTCTTTGGGGGAAACCTGAATAAAGAACATACAGAGAAATTTTGAAAGCAAACACTTATGTTTCCCAATAAATTTCAAGCCCTTAAATAAATCCAAGCTGCGGTATGTCTTCAACCATTTGGTTCTATTCAAAGGCAGTTCAGTTCTTCAGATTTTATCCTTGACATCTCTACATACATCTAACTGCAGAGCCAAAGCCTCAAGCTTATTTCTGTGGTAAGACCATATGGTGCAAGCCATGGACTGTCAAGTAGCAAGCAGTTGTTGAAATATCTGTTTGAGGTTATGGAAGAGAAATCAAGACTTACTTTCAAAATCGGCTCTTGCAGGTTTACCTGGTCTTTTTAAGACTGAGAAAATGTATGCAAAGTATATATAGTTACTTCCTTTTTGACCTGTTTTAAAGTGGCATTCTTTAAAAAATCTGACTATTTTACCTGTTCTTAGTAATACCAATGATTATTATTGCAGCAAAAATAATCTCTTTGTTTCTGTGTCATTACTCTGTGTGTTGAATAGCTCTTTGTTCCTTCTGAAAAAGTCTGTTGGGTGCAGGAGATGTCAGCTGATTCCTGTGCAGGATATCACATCCTTAAGTATGTTTTGTGTCTGTCACTTAGTGCTGGAAAAGTGACAGGTACTTACTGCCATGAGTAGTTCTGTTTTCTTCAGTAGCATTACTCAGAGGATTAAAGTTACTCACAAGCATAAGTGTTTGGCAGGGTTTGAATCTTTCCACTATTACTTCAAGCAAGAAAAATAAATGATTCTTCTTTCAGTGTAACTGCTATTTTAAAACAGTTGATGCAAGTAAAGGCTCCACATGGCAACTGTGGTCTTTCCATTTCTTGACACGTTGGACAAGTCTCTGATACGACATTGACAATCCTAATGCTACAGTTTTGGCTAAAAGGATTTTTTGTTACAGTCAGAGCTGGAAGATTTAAGTTAAGTGGATGCCTAACAGCAGCTCCCCTGGTGTCCTCTGCTACTGTATCCATTAGAAATCCTTTTCTTGGAGCAGAACCAGTGACACTGGTGACACAGAAAATGTTTTGGGCCTCTCCATATGTAATGCTTATATAGCCTTTCTTCTCCTGCAGTAACCTTTTCCAGCCTTTGTCCTGGCCTCAGTAGTATCCTGTTTGTATGAGAAGGTAACACAGTTCTTGTATCAAGGCCTCAGGGTTTCTTGAACTGCTTCCTCACATCTCTGTAGTTAAGAAACTAATATATGGTGCCATGTGATGGAAAATGAAGGAAGCATTCAGTGTTGAGCCACAGTGCTAGACCCTCAAGGCCACTGTCTTGTTATGTTTTTGTTAACCCATGGTGTTAGATCTCAAGGCCACTGCTTTGTTAACCTGTTTTTGTCTAACAGTATCTCCCCTGGGTTTCATTAATCCCCTGCAGGCTGGTTCTGTTGTCTTGTACTGTCACTGTTAATAAGCACTGGGCCTGTAGCTTCGTTGCAGTTGTTTTCCTTCATGTACCTATCTGCCTTTCTTGCTGCTCCTCCCAGTCATCTCCAGGTGAGCATCCAAGCCAGTTCCCTCTTCATCTTTGTCTTCTCTGTTTGAGGAGGACAGTCTTTTAATTTCTTCTACTTTTTCCATACAGTCTACCCAAAAACTATCATCCTCTTTGACCACAAAGGTGAAGAAGTTGAGTTTAATACATAGATAGATACCAGTCGCACAGCTAACCATGACTTGTCATGTTAGAAAACAGACACCTGGTTGTCTGTTGAGTCACTGGTTATCTCGTATATGTATATATGTTCCTGAAATAAACAAGTATGGGAAGTTGTACCAAGTTGTTCTGTGTAATTTGGATTGCTCTGTAAATAAATGTGAGTCAAATGTTGCATATATAGGTACGAATGATCCTTTTTCTTTCATATTGCCATTTGCTTCAAATTGAACAATTCTTAATGCTTAAGTGCATTGTTTTAGATGCATTTTTCATGTAAACTTCTAGGGACAGGCCCAGGTAAGAGCAAACAATATCATTGTGGAAAAGCAGGAGTATCAGGGGAAGTGAAGAGCTGATTTCAGTGTTCTCCAGCATGCTGGTAGAGGGCATTGTGCAGCTGGAGATGCAGGATTTCAGTAGGGAGAGGTGAAATGGAGGTCACGGCCATTTGCAGGGAAGTCACTGTGGTGTTCTATGAATTTCAGTCTGTGGGCTGTAGCCAGACACAATCTATTGTAATTACAGTCTGCCTGCCCAAAATTCTCTTGTAGTTTAAATTGGATGGCAATAATCTTAATTTCCTGTCCTAAATGGTTGTACAGAGTTGCTGTATTTCATCCCAGCGGGCTTTGCATTTCACTGGTGAGCAGAGCATAAATTGGTTGTAAATCACTTCATATGAAAGGTGCTCTATAAATTTATGTCTTCACTCTTTTTGTTTAGTGCTAGCACCAAGTCTGTGCCTAGTACTTTACAGGCAAATAGGAAATGAAAGTTGTGTTCCCAGGAGGTTGCAATTGGAATAGATAATGCGTAAATGTGGAGCAGAGATGAGATGTGACCAAGTGCCAGTGATTGAGCAGCGAAAATTACTGCATGTCTTGTTAGTTCCACTTTAGTTCCACTTCTTGTAATAACAGAAATGCTCGTAGTTGGGTTTGTGTGCAGAAAGGTGTGTGACAGAGGGAAAAGCATGAAGGAAGGCAGCACAAAGCAGCACAGTAAGAGTGTGTTAATGACAATGTTGGTAAAGAGGAAGAGGCATGATGAAAAAGGTGGAGGTGAAGGCAGAGGATAAACAGATGGCACCCGGGCTTTAGTGGGGTAGTGGGATACCGGCAAAATGGAAGGAGATAGAGCTAAGAGGAGCAAAAGGGATAGACTTGTGCATGCCTTGAAACATGACTTGGAATTTGCTCAGAAAGGGGCAGGAGAGAAGCAGGCACAGTTGGTGCAGTTGATGAATTTTGTTATAATATTCCAGCTTGATTTAAAAGGCAGCACAAGAAATGTTATAGCAAAGTGAGGAAGGAGGAGACTGCAGCAGCCAGGCAGAGAAGATGCAGCGTGCAGTGTTTTGCAGCTGTAGCGAAGTAGGATGGACTGATTGGGAAGATCTAGCAGATTCCGATGGAAGGGCCTCTCACAAGCTTTTTACATGTTAGTGAGTTGTCAGGTCTGGTGAGTTTAATTTGTTCAGCAAAATGCTTACAGAGACTGAAGACAGCTTTTTTGCTATGGGTGCACTTAGTTCATTCATTAGTCATCTCTCATTTCGATTACTGTAATGGCTTCTGGCTAGACGTTGTCCTTCTGCTCTTCACTTACAATCTATTAATCTGCCACATACATAATACCTTGTTGTCTTTTCTGTTCACTTAGTTTTGCTGCCAGACCCCTTAAAACCACCTTTAAAGGACACTCTCAACATGAAAATAAAACCACTTTGAGTTCCTAGTTCAAAGGAAGAATTGTTTGTGCTATCTTGTAGATATTGTAGATATTTTATAAAAAGCATTTTAAAAGCCCATCACTCGTGTGATGTGACAGTCACCTTGGAGTTCGGCAGGATGTACGTGGCAGTGAATGATCATAGTAATTCAGAAGCCTTCTGCTTCCATTGTGTAGGGTCCTGCACTAGGCCAGCTGGCTACCACAAAGAGATTCCAGATTCCTTCCAGAAGGGAGGGAGTGGTACTTGCACATGCAGTGCATCCTCTCCTACCTTGAACAAAGGAAGAGGGCAGGTTGCTGCTAGTGCCTCGGTAGGAAGAAGAGAATAACTTTCCTTTAGTTCATAGTGAGTGTACAAAGCTGCTGTGGAAGAAAGCAATAAAATGACACCTTTGGTAGAGCTTGTGATCTAAAGAACAGCTTGATGCCTTCCCTCTTCCCATGCTTTTATTTTTGGAAGGGAGGAGAGGGCTCAGAAGGTGAGGTAAGAAGCTAGGGTTGTGCTGTGTTACTGGCAGGGGGGAGCAGCCGACTGTTCAGAAGTGAACCTTAGGGTCTGACGGTTGTGGATCATCAGTGGTGAGTTACTATGAGAGTGAAGGAAAATGGCTATTAAAAGGAAGAGAAGGATTTTCAGCTTACAAGGGAGAAGTGGATTGGGTTAACAGGTGATTGCAATCACCTTGGAATCCAGCGATGGATTTCTTTCCATCTTTGTCATTTGCACATGTGACTGTCCTTTACTTAGATAGATGTTACTTGTATCCTGAAGGATGGTGAGAGAAGGGAGCTTCTCTTCTAATAGGAAGGAGACAAGAGCTTACTTGATTAGGGATTTGCAAATTGAGTGTGATTGCAAATTATTGGAGATAATGAGAATAAAAATTTACATGTTAATACCAAAATTCATAACTTAATTTTACATGGGTTTTTTTAATATACATGTTAATACCAAAATGAGTAACTTCAGGAAATACAGTAAGCGAGAGAGACCTGTGAAAATTACAAACTAGGAGCCCTGAGAGCGCTTTCCAGTGTCTTACTGTGTGGCAATGGAAGAACCGTGCTGGATGTGACCTGTGTGAGCAGTGAGAACTGACAGCTCCATGTACGTCTCTGAAACAGATAAATGCTCCATGTCTCAGCAAATCAGCCCTGAGGTTGTTGCTCTGCAACTTGCCAGGCTCCAGCAGTCTGCACAACACTTGGCTTTTGACCTCTATCAAAAAACATCATTACTTTCCAAAACAGTTTCAGAGCTTTGGAGAGAGTGGTCCTGTGGTGACTGTGAAAATACACAGCTTCTTCTGTTGTCTAATATTTGGTCTCAACTATAAATGAGCTTGTTAGCTTTACAGTGTGTTCCTGAGGCCTCATCTTTATGTCAGAATGGTTACAGCTGGGAAATAATGGTATGAATCTTTTATTCCCAGCTTGTAGGATAGCCAGGGAATATAGTTAAAATGCTGTGAGATATGAGAATGTTTTTCAAAGCATTTTAAACTGTTTACTCCTATCCATGGAGAAGGCTGGTGTGAGCCGAACTGATCTGTACCATGGCAATTGTTCTGCTTGGTGCCTGTGTCCCATGTCACAGTCCTGTGCTCCTAGAGAGCAGCCTGTGCCAATGCCTATGTGGAATATATTTTGTATGGCATGGGAAGCCTCAGCAATAATCCCATATGGATTTTATCTTTTGTCTCCCCAGATTCTACTCTCTCTTTCCCAT
>NW_009939600.1:0-18653 GCF_000696875.1 Nestor notabilis | reverse complement strand
GAAAGAGCAGTGACTGTCACAGCAAAAGGAACAACGTAACACATGCTTTGAATCATTAGGAAGTGAATGACCCAAACCTGCAACTTGGACCAGGCTGTGTGGCTTGGGGAGGAGTCTCTGGCTCCTTTCTGGTTCCTCGCCTTCCTACACTGCCCAGCAGCAGCTGGAGCTCGGTGGGAAAGGCAGCCTTGGGCCTGTGGCCACACCTAGGCAGGGCTGTGAACCTGCACTGAGGCCCTGCATACGGCACAGCAGGATTTAGGGAACCACCAAGGTGACAGGGAGGTGGGACGAGGAGCCCCAGGTGGGAACTGCAGGCTTAGGGGTTAGAGGTGAGTTTTCCTAGAGCCTGGAGTACAAGGAAAATTTTGGGGGTAGAGTAGAGAATAAGGCTTGTTACAATTGTAGGGAGAGGAAGATGCTGGAAGGTGGGATGCCAGGTTTGGGCCAAGCCTGAGTGTGAAGGGCTCTGTACATGTGGGTGGGTGTTCTGAGGAAACACAGGAAGAGGCCCCAAACAACCATGGAAGAGAAGAGGGAGAGGCCTGATTAAAAGCACATGAGAAGGGCTGAGCTAGGGCATAGTTTGGCTAGGAATGGGGGGAGGTGGAGGGTGGGGTGCGTTGTTCATTATTAAACTGGGCCACAGAGAATGACCAGAAAGGAAAATGTGCTTTATCTCTTGGATTCTGGAGCTCTTGGATGTCCTAAGACAAGGAACAGCAGAAAATAGAAGGTTGGCAAGACAGAGTGATCCATGTTAACCTTTGTGCATGCAAATAAGTAACAAACTTGGGGAAACACTAATTAGGTTTGAAAACTGATGTCAGTGTGAGGCTTTTGTAACCCAGTGACTGTTCTGAGAAGCTGAAGATGATACTGTTAACCAGAAAGGTCCTTTGCTCCTTGTCTTGTTTAAATGGGCATTGTTACATTAACATCTACATTTCTTATGCTAAATTACTTTCTGACATGTAATTCTTCCAGCCCTCCTCTTTGTGCTTATTTTCTGTCAAAAATCCTTACAAAATCCTTGGCTTCAAGCAGCACACAAAACTCCCCAGCCTTGTTTCAGCCAGGAAATGCAGCACTCGCTGTTGTCTGCCCATGGTGAATTTCACTTCCCCAGCATGAGAAGTCCTAAAGCTCCATCTCAGTTCTTCAGTCCCACTGCCACACACAGTTTGCAGTGCTGCAGATCCTGTTAGTTCTGGGGTTTATCATAAAGGCCCTGTGTGGTGGCTTTTTACCAAGAGGCAAAGCTATAAAGTTGTTTGTTGTTGCTTTCTCAAGTAGCAGATGATTCTTGTTTGCATGATCGACCCTCATGTGCCTAAGTTCTCTTTTTAGAAGATGTATATAACTGGCTTACTCCTCTTCCTTCAAAATTCAGATTATCTTATACTTTGCTTTAATTAATTAATCACATAGTCATGCTTGTTTCTGTTTATTGCTGTTTCTTATGCTGTAGCACATGCTGGGTTCTTTCTAAAAACACAGCTATGGACACTCTCCCAGGTAAAGATTGCTGTTTGCTCAGCTCACACCTGAGCAAATGGGTCTGAATTAGGGAGCTTTGCAGTGTAACTGCCAGGCCAAAGTCTTGTGTTTTCTCTTGTCAGTGGGCAAGTGTCTCTGGTCTCGCCTAAAAGGCTGCCGGTTTCCATCTGCTCCAAGTTTATTCCAGGGAAAGGCTGGCTTGAGACTGACATTGATTGTAGATTCAGCTTCAGGTGTGTCTTGGATTTTCCTCCAGCCCAAGGTCAAGAGCAGAGGGGTGCTTATGGACATGGTGGAAAGTCAGTGCCATGTAATGCAGTCTGTAATGGCTGTGTAATATAGTGTTCAAGGCCAGGTCAGATGGGGCTTTGAGCAGCCTGGTCTGGCGGAAGGTGTCCCTACTGTGGCAGGGGCTTGGAACTAGATGAGCTTTAAGGTCCCTTCCAACACAAACCATTCTATGATTCTCTGTGAGCATTGTGGAAAGAGGTGCCACAGAACTCCTTGAGGTTAGCCCTGTATTGAACATGGTGTATTCCCTTATGGATCTGGCAGCGAGCTACTCCTGTATGATCTCTGTGTGGCAAAGAAGTACTATTTTAACCTATAAATTAAGGAGCATTGAGCAATGGAGCATGCAGACTCCTGGTGTAGCTATCTCTATGTTCACAGCAGGTGCAACAAACTGCCTTGCTAACAAGAGAGGGCAGACATTACTTTTTCCATGTCCTGCTGCAGTCACCTTTTCATTATCTGGATGACACCTGTGCTAAAGCGCTGTCACCTGAGTCCATTGTGGGACAGGCACAGGGAAAACAAACACACTTACCAGCTGACATAAACTAGATTTACACTTGCATCATCCGAATACTGAAACAGCAGCAGACCCAAGCTACCTCCATGTGTCCTTCTGGCCTCATGTGCACTGAACAAACATGCAACCAAAACCACCTTGCACTACAGAGGCAAGGGGCCTCTGAGCAGACAATCTGCTTCCTTCTCAGAGAAGGGGGAGGTAGAAGCACTTAGGTGCTGCTTCCCTGTTCTCCCTCAGTAATTAAGCAGCTGTTTTTAATCCTTTGCTTGATTTTGCTGTAAAGTGCACTCACAGGTGGCTTCTGTTGCCAACAGTGACAAACAGCAATACAATTAGCAGTGCATTACTAACATGAGCATGTTTTATTTTCCTTCACAGGTGACTGTGCTGGTCCTTTTTGCCCTCGCATTCTTAACGTGTGTTGTATTTCTGGTAGTCTACAAGGTTTACAAGTATGACCATACCTGTCCAGAAGGATTTGTTTTCAAGGTAAATTGCATCCATGTTCTAGAAATATAGGAGAGCATGTCATAGTCTCTGTGTTGTTTTCTATATAACCTTGATCTGTATTGCTGTATTGCATAGCAACTTGTGGTTGTTTACAGAGGTTACTGTGGTTCCTGCTGTTTCTTTCTGCTTAATTTATAATTGAGGTTGTACTACTGCATAATTTTCCTAACACTGTTATTTTGCTGATGCTTTCAACATTGAAAATACAGCAGAAGTCCCAGCACTAGTGTCCTTCAAACCTGCTTCACCTGCAGTTGTCTGGACAAAGCCCTCACTTACTGGGTCATATGAGTTAATTTTGCTGTTCCTCTAAATTCATGTGTCTTAGGAAAGAAGAGAATGATAAAACTTGGAGGGGGGAGAAAGAATCACTCTGGAATATGTGTCAAAAACCCAGTAGAGTGATGTTCTCATTAGAAGCAGCAGACTGACTTCAGGGTTATTTTTGTAGAAAGAACTTGTTCTAGAACAGTGACCTCAGAGCCCTACTGCCACGGGCCAAAAGGGATGCCAAAAAAAGGGAAAACACATTTATCAGAGAAAACCTCTGGTTCTAACCAAGAGGGAGGCTGCAGAGCACTTCATTTGTGCAAGATATGAGTGCTGGCTCCTCAGCTGTGACTGGGCCTGAAAGTCAGCAAGGTAACATTGATTTCTCCATTGTAAATTCAGCAGGGTTGAGCTTGGCTGTAATTAGACAGAAAAGTAGCAGTGATGATGGCATCCTTCCCTCTAATTTGTTAAGAATACTTAGGCATGTAATGAATCAAATGGGTACCTTGTGTCTTCAGAAGGACTTAAGGAGGAATGGCTGCCTCAGCACCCTTGATGATCCTGTTTAGGATTTTTGATTCTATCCGTTCAGGCATATAAATATCTTACAAGAATCTAGTCCAGAATTATAATCAGTGATGCCCTGCTCTATTAACTCAGCTCCACGCATTCAGTTTTAGGTTACTGCTTTGCCTTGGATCAAGGGTAAAAGATACTGTGGTGAGAATATTTGGAGGTAACTCGGGAGATGCAGTGCTTGGTTTTGCTGTTGTTTTCTTGTGTTGTCTCAGACAAGCACTGAAACCCCTCTGTGCTCATGTCTCGTGGGACTATAGCCTTTTTTTTCTAAGCTTTCTCTGGGCTTTCAGCAGTTTGGAATACGGACTGTATGTTCCTACTGAGCCTGTTCTGATGTGATCCTGACTTGACAGGAATGGCCAGTTACTTATTCCTGTCATAACAGCCTGCTACTTCTGGTTGCTTTCATACTATGTTGTCCCTTCCTTGAGTTGCAGCCTTTTGGCTTCTTTTCTCTCTACTTCCCAGTGTTACAAATACTTAACAAGAGAACAGTTCCTTAGCTCTATTTCGGTTGCACTGGGAACAGTCTGGTGGGGTTTCTGTCCTTAGGGCCCTGTGTTACGGGTTAGGCAGAGGGTCCCATAGCTCATGCTCTGTGTTTAAGGTGCAGCACATACACAGGGCTGTGCTACTGTTACTCTCCCAGTGTCTGATTTTTGAAGGCTGATTCCTAGCTGCAGGATGGCATAATGCAAGGACACCCAGCATCTTTGGTCACGTAACTCTTAAGTAAGTCTTACAGGATAAACACGTTAGCAAATGACACAAGGCCTGAAACTACCAGTGTTGACATGAACTTGTATTCGTTGCCTTTGCAATTTTTTTTCTGGGAGAGTCTGTAGTGTGTTATGTCAGAGCTTGGCACAGACGTCCTAAGAGACATGAAGATGACATCTGTCACCTTGCGACCCATGTCTCTGTGGACCGGCTTTATGCTTCATGTGGACTCGGGAACATTCTCCATCTTAGATGTCCTCAGGCTTTGGATGCTGATGTGATTTCCAGGGTAAGGGCAGAGGTGTCCCCCTGCCTCAGGAAGCCTGGTGCCATGGGAATCTCTGCATAAAGGCTGATGTACGGTAGCTCTGAGTCAGACTTGTTCTCTGCCTTGATGCTGTCATACCTGGAGCATTTCCAAAGGTTTCAGTGTTTTCAACCTTCCTGCTGCCCTGTACATCCAGGGCTTGAAGGTGTGTTTAGAAAGGTGCTCATCTTCCTTTGTATAGCAAAGTCAAACTGCTCGAGCTTCCACTCTGTGCTTGCTCAAGCTTTCTGACGCAGCCCTAGTACTGCTGTGGGGTAGATCACTCATTCCTCTGATGTGATATTCACTGGCTCTTGGTGACTCACCTGAGTTTTCCTCAAACACCTGAGTGCACTTACATCCTGGCGGAGTTTCTGCAGGGCTTCAGCATGCTCCAGACTACAGCTGTTACCCTTTAGCTTTCATTGCCAAGGCACCTGCATTCTGTCAGACTCATGGCCAGTACAGCAAAGTAATTTCAGTGCATTAAAGACAACACCATCAAGTCTGGAATTACTGACCCAGCAAAGTTAATGTGGCAGAAGATACTATTTATAAGTGAATACCACTGGAGTCTTCATGTCAAAGGAACAAAAGGAGTTATCATAACACAGCCAGACACAGAGTGGGTTTTCTCAAAGGCCTTAACCCATAACTAATTTCTGAAATAGAAGGGTTGTGAAAGAAACAAGAGACTGGCAGCTCACCCTGGAGCATCTCAGTTTCTCCTCAAGGCTTTCCTTACTACTCCTCTTACCTGGGAACCATGGAAACAAAAAGGATGGAGAGATGTTCTGTGTAAGCTGAAGGTATCAGACAAGCAGCAGGATGAGTGTTGGTCCCAGTTGCCGTTGCTCAGTCACTCCCAGTGCTGTGTGGCTTGCCTTGGTTGGGAGTGAAGCAGAGGGGCTGTCCTTGAGCAGGGCACAAGGAGCACTGAGCAGAAGGGAGCTGTTTCCCATCTTTTCTAGAAGCATTAAATCCCAGGAGCAAAAATGCAGTCAGGACGGCAACTGCTGTGTGCTTCTTTGGGCTCTTCGGTCAGATGTTGTGTGTGTTTGTGAATACAGAAATCCGCTTACTGAGTCATTTAGCCTGTTACATAGCAAAGTGCTTCTAAAAGCAACACAAGATTCTGTGGCATTCTTTTAGACTGGCAGTAATCTTGGCTTGTCTTCAGCACCAATAATTATATTTGCTTGAATTTCCTTGGCAGATTTTATTAGGTCAATGGATTGATCAATTTTAAATATTTACAATTGTGACTGCATCCCATAACTGGGCGAAATAATCACTACAAAGATGGTTTGTACTACTACCTACTTAGTCATTTTATCACATCAGAGTAGTGTCAGCTCTCCCAGATAAAGCATGGATAATACTTCCAGAAGACAGCATGGTTGATGAAGGGGAACATTCATCTCAAGTAACTCTACTCCAGATTCCTGGATTATATTACTTAAATCTATGTCCCAGTCTGGCAGCTGGCATATACAGTGGTTATGGCCACAGGGACTCAAACAGTGCTGAATAGGCACAGGTGTCTGCTCAGCCAGGGTGAAATCCTGCCTGCTCTGTAGTGCTGCTTCCAACAAAACCCTGAGGGAGGATTTGCCCTTGTGCTTCCTTATCAAAAGATACCAGATAAACTGAAGCTGGGTGGATGTGGTGGTAACCTGGAGCACTGTTGCAAGTCTGACATGCATCAAGGCTTCTGTCACAGGAGCAGGTTGGCACTGAGGAGGTGTAACTTGTGGGAGGGCTGTCAGTCGCGTGGCAGCGACTGCTTGCAGCAGTCACGTGTATTCATCAGGGCAGGCAGGTTCATTGCTTGCAGGCCTCCTGTTTTGGCAAGTCTTCCTTTCTTTCTTTCATACCTTTTGATACTCTGTTCACTAACATCTTTGGGATTCAAAATTTATGTTAAGGCACAATTTTGTGCTTTATGATTTAAACCATTTCAAACTGTTTCAACTGGCGCTTATTTATGCTCTTTTGGTTTTCTGACAAGGGCTAGAGTCAACCCAAAAGTAAATGTGGACACACTGAGATAGATAGCACCTGGTCCTAAATCCTTTGACAATCTTGCATGTGTGTTTGTCCTCAGAAATCTCCAACATTAAGTTCCATTTGCCAAGTTGCAGCAGTTCACAGTAGCTGTGCTACTATAAAACTATAAATTTAGTTTGCCAGTGCAGGAAGCAGGAAGACCAAACACCACGTTTCTTTATAAAACAGTCAGAGTAGAAATGGTTAAACTTAGTTTTCTTCAAGCTGCAGCTACTCATAGTTTGTATCTTGGAAGGCCCATTCAGCACATGGAGGTATCAGGCCAGGCAGCCTGGACTGGCAGATGTGGCAGGGGACCTGCAGAGAGACCCATCACTGTCTGTAGCAAGACCTGGGGCGGGTGTCATAGGATATGCCCAAGTCATTTTTTACCTTCAGTGCAAGTAGCTGCTGTGTAGGCTTTTACTGCATCATCCCCTAACAGCAGCTTGATGATACCTGCTGACTAATGCACTGCACTCCCTTTGGTTTTGAAGATGACAGCAAAGTTTGGATCCTACTCTCTAAATCACATCTTTCGCTTTCAAAAGCTCTGAGCATCCAGCAGTTCCTATTCAGTGCCCTTACACTTCTGGGAAATCACATAATGCAGTCCCATGGCTAAAGATAGCTTTTTAAAAGCCTGCTGCTGGCTACATCTTTGACAATAAGGGTGAAGTATTTTGTATGTGTGTACACACTTGCACATCAGTTCGGCTACTCCCTATGTTTTCCCTGTATGTCTTTCTTACAGGGCTATAAAACTGTGTACCTTGGCACCAATATATCTGTATTAATTTCTGTCCCTTAGACTGAAAACACTGTATAAAAGTGCCTGAAGCTAATCCAAGGGTAGGATACAGACAGCTATAATTGTAGAGCAAACACTTGGAACTAGGTGAGGAGGAAAAAAACATCCCAAAATATGGCTGGAACTGGAGATTCAGTACTTTTAAAATCAAGTTCAGGCAAGCACGTTTCTTGTGTGTTAATGGTTCTGGCACATAAGCCTGTGTTGGTCTTGCTGGCAAATGCACGAGTTGTTTAAGGGTTGTGGGGAAGAACATTTTGAACACAGTAGGACAACACTAGTTAATTGCTTTATGTTGCATCTTGACTCACAGAAAGTAAATGCTGGCTTAGACTAAAAGGGAAAGAGGAACCAAACCAGACCTGACTGAATCACGTTCAGTGTGTGAACGGGGCTGTATCTGTAATCTAAGTGATGGATTTTCCTTTCAGAATAATCAATGCATTCCAGCTGGGTTGGAAAACTACTACTCTGAACAAGACTCCAGTGCTCGAGGGAAGTTTTACACAGTCATAAACCACTACAATCTGGCCAAGCAAACCATCACGCGCTCGGTGTCCCCGTGGATGACAGTACTGTCAGAGGAGAAACTATCGGAACAGGAGACTGAAGCCGCGGAGAAATCGGCTTAGTATGATCCACTAATTAGTAACACTATGTCATTTGAAGGTAACTAAGGGACTTTAAGGAACTTTTCATTAAATATAATTATGGATAATTTAGAGGTTACTCATGTTTATGGTGCAATTGCTTCTGTTTGCTGATACTGCTTTGCAAAAACAAAAAAAACCAAAAACTTGCTGCAGAACATTCATGGGCGTAAGACAAGGTGCCTATCAATCAGCATCGCTTTAGAGCTTTGACACCATTTTCAATGTTAACAAACCCCCAATGTTAGGTATGTTCTTGCAGTTCATTGGATACTGGCAGATTTTGTCACTGGATTTCCAGGGCTTGGACCTTAGATAAATCACGTGTTCTGTTCTCTGAACTGATCCTTTATTTATGAATTTTTTTATTCTCTGTCATTTTGCAAACTGAAACACCCCAGCCATAACCAGAGTGATCTCTTCTTCAGCTCAAAGCTGTATCTAATACTTAGTTTTGGCTCAAGTGAGAATGAGAGTCAGCATTGATGTCAAGGGCATAATGTAATGACTTGTATGGAGAAAAGAAAGTGTCAGGTAGCATTTTTCTTACATTTTTCTCTACTGTTGTTTCTTTGTAAGTGATGATGAAGTTCTCCGCAACAAGGCATGCTCAATGTTTTATTATTGCTGTCGACAGGATTTAACTGCATTTCCACTGTGGCTTTAGCAGCTTGGTACGGATGTGCACTGAAACACAAACTAGGTAGATGTCATGGAAAACACAGATGGTTTTAGTGATGGATGTTGAGGATAGTGTAAAATAGAGGCTGACCTGATGTCCTAATGAGAAATGACATCTTTTCATCACAGTTCAGAGGCAGAAAGCCTATGCACAGTACATGTAGCCCGCCATGTAATTTGTTGGATGCAGCTGAGGGAGTAATATGTCTAAATTTTCTCTCTTATTATATAAACATTTTCCCTTTCTATGGATTGGAAAGAGCTCTCAGTTTATGTATGGTTTGCAGTGTGATACTTTTTAAACCACAAAGCATCACAAGTGAAGCTAGCAAATCGAGTACCACAAGTAGGTCTTTTAAAGCTACATGTGAAAGAGAGTGAAGAGTAGAAGTGTTTACGGATGGCTTGGGAGGGGAAAAGACGTAGAAGAACATAGTATTGTGGATGCACGCAGAAGTTCCATTGTAATTACAGACTTATCTATTCTTTGTGTGAAACCATGTTTTCATTTTTATTATAAATCTTAAATATATATTACAAAAAAAGACATCTTATTAATTTAAGAGTTAGACAAAATAAGTGTGTGAAGCATCTGGGCAAGCCAGTCACCTTTCTGTTCATGTCACGTGAATGGGACAAGGGGGAGTGGAGATGTCAAAAGTTCCTTTTTGGGAGAGACTACATCAAAAGGAAGGGTAAAACCTCAGTATGGGCTGTTTCTCAAGATCTGGTCAGCTCTACTTTTATTTTTCTCCAGTAGAATTGCTTTATCAACCACCTTTCTTACTGATACCATTAAAATAACCATTATTACTTCATTCTCTAGGTTTGATATGAAATGTGCATTACACACCAGATGTGTAAAAAGCTTTTTATTAAGTCATCAAAAGCAATAAATTATGTGCCAAATTTTTCTTTGAATTTAAAAACTTCAGTCTAATGTTAAGAAATTCAAAACACATTTTACAATGTCTGCATTTTACAATAGGCAGATGCTGGATCAAATTTCATTAATTCATGTGTAACTTTTGACATTTTCACTCTGCAAAGTAAGGAATAAGGGTGCTGCTGCTTGTTGTGTATAACGTCTAGAAATACACATTTCAGGAGAGAGAGAGCAAACCACACCTTTCGTATCAACGTATTTAGAGGCCATTCAGATTCTACAAGATAGAAAGATCTGTTTCCCAGCACCATCCTACATCAAAGTGATTACTGAGACATCTTATCCCCCCACTTAAATTTAGTACAATAAAAACTTTAATGCACAAGTAAATACTGATGAGAAACAACTTATTTCTCTCTCTGATAACAGTAAACGTTAAAAAACGCTCAGCTTTACAATCTAGGAGAAAGAGACTGCTTATGCTTTGTGAAGTCTAACCTATTTTCCCTCTGCTTTAACAGGAGAGAGTTTATTGATTCTTGTCTACAGTTGGTTTGGGACCTTTTTTTATCTTGGTTAACAAATCGCTGCCAAGTTTAGTACTTTGAATTGTTTTGCTTTAATGTTGGCTCCTTGGGCTTTGTTCCAATACCCCAGCACATCTGTTTCACTGCACAATCTGTTTGTGTTGTATTCTCTCTTTTTGCCTAGAAGTAAAGCTCTTTAGTTGATTTCTTACCATTATTATTACTATTAAATCAGCCTGCTCTCTGACTCGAGTAGTTTCAGAGGATGGGAAGTTGAGGTCATACATGTGCGAAGTAATCACTATGTACTGCAGTGGTGTGATTAAATAAAAGCCTGAGACAGCGTAGATGCTTTTGCACAGTACCAGTTTTCTCTTGCTCTGGTCTGCACACGGGGAGCTGGACTCCAACCATCACAGATGTGGGGGTGATTATGATAAAACCAGCATCGTTTTATTTTCTCTTCTTAGCTGTGCTCCAGCTTGCAGCTTTCTTATCAGCTCCTTCAAAGGTTTCTGTGTTCTTTGCAGGATTAAGTGTGGTTTAATGTTCGATAAAGGGATTTAAAATGAATGCTGTCAGCTCCCTCTGCACTAATGGATATATACATGTTTATTTACTGGAAAATAGTCCCACCATAGCAGTACGAAAACCTGCATAGAACAGGCAGGTGTGTGCCATGTACCCTGTTCTGCTGAAGCCAAAGAGCTATAAACAAAGCATGGAGACAGCGTTGTATTTTCAATTATCATACCAGTCCAGGAAAAGCAAGGAAAATGAACACATCACAAGGAAGAATAGAATCCATACTCGAAATCCAGCATTGTTTTTGATGGCCTGTGAGGAAAAGGTTCTCTGTTACCATCACCAGTAAACACACAGCGGCATTTCAGCAGTGGCAACCCAGGATGCCTGTTAGTGGCTTCCTTCTTCTCACCCACAAGAGAAAGAGCAGAGCTCGCCATCAGTTTCAGGTGAATGAGTCAGGTTGGCTGCACCTCTTCAGATTTGTCACATTGAACTTTATGTCAAAAACTTAAAGTAGGTCATTTTGAGTGGAACTCAAAGCATTAAGAACTACATCAAAACGTACACGCTAAAACGGTAGTTTTAAGTTCCAAAAGTGAAAGTCTGTGGTGAGACATAATCAGGCCTCCACCAATCTAATGAACAGCACCTGCCTAAAAACACTAAACCCAACACCAAACCCAAACCCCAGAAAAACCCCAAACCCAACAACAGTTTCTGGAGTTGGTTTAGCACCATCAGTCATGGATTTTGGTCTCAGAGCAAGTATTTCTTTTGGCTTCTCCATCCCAACATTGAGTCTAGCACAGAACAGGGACCTGACTTTCATTTTTCAGATTTACACATGGGATTGATTTTTTTTTTTTATGCAACACAAACACTAATGTAAATGACAAAGTTTTGTATTTATCACCTTTCTCTATTGTTCCTCAGTGTGGTTTAGGAAACTTAGTTCTACCTACAAATGTGAAAAATGAGGCAAAGGTAACTGCATGCCACAGTTGATGCTCTTCTCAGGAGAGCTGAGCAGGAGATTACACACAGAATATGTGACTCAGGGATGAGTTTTCAGGAAGGAGCAAACCAAACAACTGAGCTGTTTACTCAGCAGCCTAATTCAGGAAGTCTGTTTTTACTGAAATCTCAGTTCCTGAAAGAAAACATCGTTTCGTTCTAATTAGTAAGACAGTGGGATAGATTAGCTTGCCAGGAGCATGGGCGATGGCTTCAGCATGATGACTCTTCTGCTGATGCTCAGCATTTAACTCCAGCTTCAGCAATTCCAGCACTGTCCTTTATTCATAGTCTGCAATTCCCACCCTCCTCACCCCCCTTTCTGGTTTTTAATCAAACTCCACAAGTGCTTAAGCTCATGCCAGGTACCCTCTGTTAGGTGAGGCCAGGTAGATGCTCCAGCTCCTGCTGGCCTGTGGAGTCCTTCAGTCATGGTCGGTGAGATAAGCAATACCACCAAGAGCCCTCACTAACCTGTACCAGTGTCCCAAACTGTGCCTCGACACCCCAGCACGCACTGCTCAGTGCTGTGGGTGAGCTCACAGGTGCTGTTAAAAGCAACACTTGGACAAAGCTGAAAGTAAAGAGAAACAAGTGAGTTTAGAACACAACTGCGAGACGTTACCTCTCGTATGTCTTCATTGCCTTCTTTGATATTCTCTGTTGCACCCACGACTAATTGATGGATATTGTCAATATCAGTTTCCTGTTAAAAATGAGAAACAGTGATGAATGCCAGGGGAACAACCACTTGCAAAGACTTGGGCAACAAGCAGAATTCTAAAATCTGGAATTACAGACACCTTAGTCTCAGAGATGCAAATGTACAGAGATAATTAACTTGTAATTTCTTTACCTGTGATTTTATGAGTCTGAACAGAGACCACCCAGACCGACAGGAAGTCTTCCCATTATCTAGAATCAGATTTAACCTGTCTAATTTTCACCAGCTCTTTTGGAAGAGGTGCCACTGTTTCCAGAAGAGATGCTATGAAATAACCCATTTAACCAGGACACTGGTTCTGAGGCAGAGGGGTCATTCTAACACATACATTGCATTTTCAATCCCCAGTACAGACTAGTAAGTAATGACAGTAAAAGTCTTGATTTTGCATTTGAAAATCAGAAATCTTTTCCTTCACATTTGCATCACAGATTAATAAATCTTCAGCTTGTATCTTGCATGAAGCCAAGACCAAAACACCCCCAATAAAACCCCCCAGCTGTACTTGCTGGTGTAGTATTATACTGACCTGTTGCAAGACTTTTTCAGTGAATATCTCTTGCAATCTGGAGATTTCCACCACTTTTCCTTCAATTTGTCTGGGCAAAGAACAGAAACACTCCATTAGACACTAGTGCAAACACTGCTTGCTCCTGCAGATGCAGGTTCTCCAACCTGGGACTGCGCTACTCAAAAGGCTTCCACAGCAACAGCCTGCCATGGGTGCTCTGACCCTGGAGACACCAACCCCCAACACCAGGAAACCAGCCTTGGAGAGGCTTCACCTGGAAGTTGCCAAGAGTGGCCTTCACTGTTGGGCTCCCGCTGTCCTCCATCTTTCATCTAACGTAACAAAATCCATGGTGGACCCTAAATAGTTCATTCTGACATAGCCTTTTTACGTGCTACTGTGAAGTGTGGAATTCACCTTTGCCTAGTACCAGTAATCCAAACTCCATTTCCATGTTATCCATTCAGGTTTTTTGTGCAGTACACAGCAAACTGCCCCACCACTGGGACAGTACCTGCCTGGGGGTGACTGTCCCTCCCTCTGCTGCGTGTGTGCAGTGCACAGCACGGTACGGATGGAGAACTTCATCTTCTGTAACTTAACTGAGACAGCATGTAAACCTTCCGAATTTAACCAGCACGTCTGGACAGTCTGTGTGTCACTCAGAACCACCTGCGGGACAGCACAACGTGTGAGCTCACAGGGCTGGTTTCCCGGGTGCCCCTGTTGTGTCCCTCCCCTACCACACCACTGCCATTCCCGCAGCCAGGCATCCTGCACCAGTACACCCGGTGCGGGGTTGTCCAGGTTGTGGGACTGTCACACGCAGCAAAAGTAACAGCAAATGTACCTGACTTCATCAAAGAGGTTATTCATTTCACCAACGAGCCTCTGGTTCTCCTGTTCGAACTGGAAGAAGGAAATCACACACATGAGCTCACGTTTGAACCCTCTTCAGCCCCCACCCCAGATCAACCAACCTCCACTCATCCTTGCAATCTGTTTGCAACACATCCCAACTGGAAAGATGTTCAGGAAGTACTAATAGTGGCCTAAACAAACAATATGAATCTGCTTGTTTGTAACCAGTCCCTGCAACACTTGTCATTCTCCTCCCCCCAGTGAAACAAACCCCAGATATAACTTGAAGATTTTGCTCACGTTACTTTGCAGGAAGGAAAATACAGTGAGTGAAATCTGTTCCTTGTCCTTGAGTAGGGAAAACCATTGAGTGCTTGTGAAAGCATGTGATGCTCTTCATAACATCTCTGCACTGTCCTTCATATTACTCATATATTGCCCATGGCATAAATCACAGAATCATAGAATGTTTAGGGTTGGAAAGGACCTTAAGATCATCTAGTTCCAACCCCCTGCCGTGGAAAGCTTTTAGATTTTGCTACAGTATGAAATATTTTGATATATATACTTCCCACTTCACAAATACGTTTGCTTTAGTTATTCCAGTAGACCTCTTCCATTTAAAACTCACAATGAAACACCTTAATACACTTCTAGCACTACAAAATACAGCATAGAAACTTTATACAGGAAAATCAGCTTTGACTTTCCAGACGTACTTGACTGCCTGATCATTTGGGATTCATTACAGAACAAGCCATCGTGCAGCAAGTATGATGACATGATTTGCTGAAACAAAATCTGCACAGACAAAATACAACTGAGAAAGGTATCCCATGGCATAGTGGAGCCTGTTGGAAGCTGTGCCATAAGGGCTGTGTTTTAGAAAGAACCTGTTAGGACATCCTGAGCTGGGATTTTTGAGGTGCCAGAGTTCATCCCACAGCTGGCCACTTGGCTCCAGGCACCTTGTGCTTGGGGAGCTCTGTGCCTGCCCCAGCCATCAGCAACAGCAGAGCACCTCATATCAGAGGGCCCATAAGCCCCTCTCTGGAGGAGGGACTTAAAGCTTATTCAAGGTATTCTACCAATTAATTCAACATGGCCAAAGCCTCGGTAGCATCTGGACCTGTGCGGTACAGCCACAACTAACGAGGTCTCTGCACTTCCCTCACAAAGCTGGCAAAGACCTTGTCTATGTGGTTACACAGAGAAAGCACACAGGATACACGTTTCCACTGAAACAGGACGTGCTACGTGCCTCTGACAAAGTGGAGTGGGACACGCAGCGGTGCAAATACCAAGAAACAGGATGCAGAATGCAAAGAGTTTGGCACTGGAGCTGTGCAAGACAGAAGCCCTGTTCCAGGTCAGTTAGTCTCCCTGTTCTGAGCCAGTCTACGTAACGCACTGGGATCCTGGCATCATCCAGTCACGTTACACTTTCATTAGCAGTACAAGTGCAGCAGTCCTTGTGGTCACCTTGCAAGGTCTCTGTATCCTTTTTAACACAGAGCAGCGTGTTGCCAAAAGAACAGCAGCAGAGCAGCGCTGCTCACAGTCTGACTGGGTTTGCAGTCACTGCAACAGGAATTGCTCGCTGTCTGAGCAAACACCCAGCGTTTAAGCTGGCAAAAAAAGGAGGGGTTGCCCAGACAAAATAGTAAGTAATTTAAACAGTCATCTTGTGACAAAAGCGAAAGGAAGGAGGGGGGAAGAAAGGTCTGAATCACAGAGAATTAGGGGAACAGCAAGTGTTGTGTTACATCAGTGAAAGGCAGATGGGCGAGCAGTGCTACTGCAATAGCTGGAAATGAAGCACTCTGTGCTGCAAGGGAGTTTAAACAGCACGGTTCAACAGTAAGATGTTGGCTATGACACAGTGTGACCCACCGCTGCTTGCGCAGGGCCAGCCTGTGGCACTATGTACATACAACACTACTTACTGCCACGCCTGGTGGTGGCCACCTTTGGCTCGCCACTGTGACCCCCTCCCTGCCCCAGCTGTGCCACCAGCATCTCTACCCCAGGTCTTGAAGATCTTCCTTATGCAGCTAGTGTAGCTCCTCATGTGCTTCCCTTGAAATGACCTGGAATGTTCCACCTGAAACTCCTGCCCTATCAAGTACTTTCATAGCACTAACACAGAGGAGAAATAACGTGTGTACACTGCTGAGGGTGCAGTAAAAAAGATCTAGGGCAGCCACTGAGGAATTTGTCCTGCTCGTCTCCCTCCCTGCATGCACAATCCCACGCAAGTGCTGCTGCTACCTCATTTGGCAGGATAACACCTTAGCTCACTGGCCACTTTTCCTCATGAGTTTTCTGGTAGGTTAATAAACTGAACCCCACCACAGGACCAGATGATAGGGCTGGCTTAAAGGATAGTAGGGAGCAGGAGCTGAGCAAGACTCTGCACTGCTGCAGCAACACAGAAAAGCAAGAGAATGAGAAAAGGCAAGCCACCTTTCTGACCCTCATCTTCATTGCCTCCTTATCATGCCCCACACCATCACCACTGTCCCCACCACTTTGTGCTGTAACAGGTTTCATCTTGCTTTAGGACCATTAGGGCCTCAGAGGAACAGCACCTGACCCTCCGCCAACAGCAAATTAAATGTCAACCTGCATGGCTTAGGGGAAATGGCTACTGTATTAAACCCCAGGAATCCGTAGGTTTAATCTGGCAGAAGTGAGTGTGAAATGACAGGTAAGCTTAAGAAAAGGTAACAGTGAAAAGGTTTAGTCTTCATAGTCTGACACAGGTAATTTATGTCACGAAGAATAATGAAAAATGATTTTTCATTTCTTTTAAAATACAGATTTCTTTCTGTACTAGAGGTTCACTGTCTGCCTAAGTGGCAAGATCAGCTTACTCTGCTTGGTTATAGGGCTCCAGAGAGTCCAAGCTTACGGATGAGGAGGGCAGCTGCTGGGCACTGTCACCTTCACGGTGGGTAGAGCAGCCTCGCTCCGTGAGTTGAGGGGAACATACTGCACAGCTCCCTGCACTCCCACTGACGGTCACCTAAACATCAGTGGTTTTGTTGAATAAAGAAGTGTCAGTGTTGCAACACACCCAAGTGTCACTGTCACTGCTGGCTGTAGTGCCTCCTTCTACAGATATATACGATCACATAAATATATATCAATATAATTGACTAATACAGTGATTTTTACTTCACAGTGGCAGATGGTTAAAGCCGTTTCATCAGTGCACTCCTTTATGTTCACACCACTGTACGTCTCTGGTTTTAGCGAGTCACCTGAGGAGTCACCTCAGAACAAAGCCAAGGAACAGAACAATGAAATAGAGCCACAGGATCTAGCATTGAATCGACTGGTTGGTCCTCAAGTGACTAAATGGGGCCACCAAGCTGTAATTGTTTTTCTGACTTCTGTAGGGATAAGTATTTCTGCACAAATATTCAGCATCAAAAATTCCCTATTTTGCTGCCTTAGTGAAACTGGGATAACTAATTTAGAAGGCAAATTTTCAATAAAGAAACAGTGAATGATTTTAATCCCTTACAAATAGCACAAATCCACTTGAGAAAGCATTCCTTCAGAAGTCCCTTTGATATTTTAAATGCTCCACTGTCACAGATTGCCTTTTAAACCGCTAAGTGATCTTTGCAATGTGCAATCATGGCTGATGGACTGCTTGGTGCAGACAGCAGTTAAGATATGCTAAACCAGTCAGTTGAACAAAAGGTTAGAGCTCAGAACACAGCACATACCAGTGTGTCACAAGGGGATTTCCACGATGGGAACATTAACCAAACTCCAGCGATCAGTATAGCTCAGTGATTCATGGCTTATTAAAGGAGTCCCTTGCGACAGGGAAATATTATTACCAAAGCATGGCATGAAGTGACAAACTGCTTAAGGTATGTCTACTAGTCTAATGCATACAAGAAATAACCACAGTTCCTTTTTGATATCCCATGAGGTAAGTCATTCCATGTACTGTATCTGAATTGAAGACAAAACCAACCAAACAAAAAAAGATAAAGTCAGGGAAAATTAGGTACTTTCACAATTTAAACAGCAGAGACAAATATTTTCCCACTCAATGCAACCACAAGACACCTGCTCACCGTAACTATAAAATCCATTAATATACCTCTACTCAGGGTTATAAACCCAAATATATTGTGCAAATCATACCATAACCTGCAACCACTTTGAACAACGTAAAAGCTCTCTCCTGTGGGTAAAATACTGATAGAAATTGCTGCTCTAGTGATATGATAGGGCTTTAATTCATTATTTTACCCAGAGGAGGGATCATGGAATCATGATTGAGAATTGTTAAGTATGATCTGACACAATACATTCCAATTTAAAACCAATACAGTAGTTTCTACACTGTAACCTGCTCTTTTCATAGAATCATTTAGGTTGGAAAAGACCAACCATTAACCTAACACTACCAAGTCTATCATTAAACCATGTCCTTAAGTGCCACAGCTACACGTCTTCTACATACCACCAGGGATGGTGACTCCACCATTTCCCTGGGCAGCCTGCTCCAATGCTTGACAACCCTTTCAGGGAAGAAATTTCTCCTACTATCCAGTCTAAACCTCCCCTGCTGCAGTTTCTTCTCTTGCTATCACTTGTTACTTGAGAGAAGAGACCGACCCCCACCTCACTATGATTTCCTTTCAAGTAGTTGTAGAGAGCGATAAAGTCCCCCCTG
>NW_009939599.1:1453-33029 GCF_000696875.1 Nestor notabilis | reverse complement strand
ATGGGGCTTGGAGCAACCTGGTCTAGAGGAAGGTGTCCCTGCCTGCGGGCAGGGTTTGGAACTAGATGATCTTTAAGGTTCATTCCAACCCAAACCATTCTATGATTCTACGATTGTGATCTGTATTGTTGCTCTTTTCTTCAGTAATCACAGGGATACTTAAAAACATTTTGTGCTGTGGACCAATCTCATTAACATAAAATACGCAAACAGCTCATGATGGAAAGTGCTGTCTGGTGCTTGGTTAAGGTGCATCCCCGTATCATCATATTTCTCAGGTTAAACTGCCAGAATAAGATTGCGTGCAGGTAAGGTTGAAGTGAGAGTAGCAAAGCAGGCAATTTAGCAGTTGCACAGATTGATAAAGCAGAATAACGCATCTCAAATGCTGGTGGTAAATGTTCAGAGACATTGCTTGTTAGCACACTTGAAACACTTCAGAAATTTAACATTTATGAAAGACTCAGGAGTTAAGTTAACATCGAGAGAAATGTGATTCTGTTCGTTTATCACAGTCAGATGGTGTGGAAGTCGTCCACAAGGTTCCCAAGGTTTGTATTTATCTGAAATTGTACAGCTTGATGAAAAATCTTTTATGCCTCTACCTCTGCCTAATTTCTCTTATAGAGAAGAGATGAGTTTGAAAATACTTTTTTTTTTTCTTAATTTTTTTTTCCAGGCAGTGAGCACAGGAAAGAGTTCCAAATTAGCACCCCACTGGCAGAAGTGGCTGCAATGTGAATTCCTTTCTAGCTGGCCTAGCACCATCCACCTAGCAAAAATCATGACGGAGTAATACTGGCAAGCAGTGAGTTGACCTGAGAGTAGGAATAGTATATTGTACACCTGCACAGAAAAAGCTGCCTAAGAATATAAGAAAGTTGAATGAGTGAATGGAAAGAGTTAATATAGTGAGTTAAGAAAAATAGGCCTCCGGGAGTCTCCATAATTTGAGCTTTCAGTCGCTCAAGAGCAAGAGATGCTCAAGATTATTTGTTTTCCAAATATGAATTAAGACTTTGGTATGCTGTGCAACATTGGAAAAAAAGCTTCAGAAGACTATTCGTTAGCTACTGAAACTAAGATACTGAGCATCTGTTTCCACTTAGTTGTCCATCCAGCATGCCATACAATTAGTGGGTGCTAAAAAGCCAACGTTCATTTGAGCAATACTGAAGGCTGTGTGACTGAAGTTTATTCCTTCATTTGTCCCCTTCATCTGCTGAATTGCAGGAGATGCTGGTTTTGTTTTTCTTTAACACATGGGCACCCTGAGCCATGTCTTCCACTGCAAGAGCTGCTTGTAACTGTGAAAGTGATTGAGATCAACTAGTTGCAATTGAGTTCTTCACCTGCAGCAAAATTGGCCCTTACAGAGAAACCTTGGGCAGCCAAATATGCTCATATCCTTTGCAGCATTCAGAAGGATTATTGCATTACAGTTGTGTTCACACTAACGTTCAGGATGTAAGTTAAAAGAAAGAAATAAAGATAGGAAAATGACATTACGACAGAGTTACTTAACACACTGTAATAAAACAAGGATTTCATTTGCAAGTATCCACCTTAGATATCAAATACAAGATTTAATATTTTGACATTAGGATATTAAGTTTCTTAGTCTTGTTCTTCTTGCTCATTTTAGGCTTGAAACTTATAAAAAGAAAAAAACAATCAAGATACGAATTGTCTATGTAGAGAACATTGCACAGTGAAAAGTTGCATGTGTGCATGAGTTTACCTACTTTGGAAGCCTGTCATTAGGGATTAGCCATATTCTCCATCCTCAGCTCCTACTTCGCCTGTGTTATTTTTTTGTCAGGCTGCAAGTGGTTTTGCAGTAATTGCGGTGGTAAGTGCAGGAAAGGAAAAAATACTATTTTTCATGTAAAAGATATTTTAAGGGTGCTGTGACTTGCTACATATCAGTAGTGTTATGGCCAAGAAAGCGTTCTAAAAACTAAAAATGTTGAAATCATGCTTAATTTCTGTACCTACTTTTTACATATGTATAAAAACATTTATTTTTATGTAAGTGAATTGTTCAAAAAGATTTACACCCCAGTAAAATAAATGCCATAAGGGAAGTGTTGTTTCATTTGAATGCCCTTTATTTTTCCTTGTATTGTGTCTTACTCCTGTTGAATGATCACTCTGAATCAGTATATCAATGCACAAAGATCTTTATTCCTGTCAGAGGTCTCTTGTGAGGAAAGAAGCTTGCCCAGTGTCTAACCTTCAGTATCCAGGCTGAGAAGTGTCACATGTCACTTCATCTTCCATCCCTAAAGGAATATGCAGACTGGATACTGCTTGAATTCTTTTCCTGCAGCATTCACTGTCCACTTAACAAAGAAAAAACCCAAGTTTTTGGCATTTCTATGGGGCAACTGCTTGATTTAATATCACTGATATTTACAAGCTTTCAGGAGAAGTAAACTAGAAATTCATTAGCCTGAACAAGCTACCAGACAGGAGATCATACTGGCCTTGGTGATCAGTTTGAGTTGTCTCCTTGCTCAGAACCAAAAAATCCTTAGATGATTATTAAAAAAAAAAAAAAAATAAAAATTAACAAAACACCCCAAAGAACACAAAACCCACCTAACAATCGGGTTTTTACAATGGAGTTATCTTCTCAGTTGTTGACAAGTTTCACTATAAATTTCACAAACCAAAATACAGAATATAGAGTGAGGACAAGACTTCCATGGCAAAAATGCTTGAAGGGAAGATGCATGTGGATTTCTCTTTAGCCTGTAAGCACTGCTTCTTACAAACATTATCTTTCTGCAGTAGGCTTTTATGGGATTCCAAATCTGTAAAACAAGGCAGAAGCATTTGCAGTAAATAGTTAGAGAAGGCCATACCAGTTGCTACTGTGCTTTTAAGATGACAAGGCTTTTTTAAGTTCGTAGCAGTTAAGTAATCGAAGTTATTAATGTGTGCTACCTCCAAGTTGCTATCTGTTTTCTGATCTAAATGGTGCTTTTGTTATAGCAACATTTGTCAATTTCAAATTATTCTCCAAGCACAAGATACATCTCTTTTATCTGTTGACTAACAGCGAGGCATTTTCCAACTGTTATCATTATTATCTCCCTCTTTCCTGCAGAAGCATCCATGTCTTTTTGAAAAGTTGTCTTGAGCTGCTCTAAGCCTACGTGCTCCACTTCCTTGTACTGTAAAATCAAGTTCTAGTTTCAATGTATGAGTTCTGGCAGCTTTTGGAACTTCTGCCTTTGCCTCTTCTTTTTTTTTTTTTTTCTTTCCTACTTTTCTGAAAAACAGTAGAAGTTTTTAATATCTGATAGCAGATGAATCACCTATCACACATGTAGAATATTGCCAGCCTACTTAAAAATATTTTTTCCATGGTTCCACTGGTAAGACCTTCCACATTGTTCCATTTCCTTATGAACTTAGAGCAGTATTGTCATCAGGACTTAGCACTTCACAGATACTCGGCACCTGCAAGGAGAGGTTTAGTGCACTTAAATAAAACCCTGTAAGGAGACAGCATTTGATGGTCACTACAGCTAAAGTTTTACTGCTTATGTGGTCATGACTGTCAAATCTTAAGCAAAGAATCAAGCAGGTTTTTAATAACCTACAGACCAACTTGTGTTTTTGCATATCGCTTACCAAAAATGTTAACCATCCTGATTTTATTTATAGCCAAACCACATTTTTTTTATTTCTCACCATTTCAGTGATGTGATATCTCTATAAAAATCCAGCTCCCAGTTCTGCTATATGGCATGTACTGACTTGTCAATGTCAGGGACACTTCTGTTATGTGTAGAAATTACACCAGCCGTCTGATGTTTTATAGACTATTGGTGGTCTATATGCCATCTGTTGACTAACCTCAGTCTAATGAAGTGTTGGCTTTTATTTTTACACTTAAACACTCATAATGCTACATTATTGTACAATTATTGGTGGCTGAACCATGCAGCTGCACCTCAGACAAGTCATCCCATTGCCTTTCCTATCCAGGTTTTTAGAAAAACTTGTTCTCTCCATAAGGAAGTATTCATAAACATAAATGGACACATGCATGCACACCCTAATTTCAGATTCTCTGTCAACAACATTAACATTGAAGCCATACTGGACTTTCAAAGACTCCTTTCCTATTTTTCCAAGATTTCCTAGGCAGAAATATGTGCAGTGCTTCAGAGTCTTCCTGAAAGAATTGAACTTTCTGTGCCTTGTTGAAAACAATGTGCACATTCATTATAAGCTCACAGCCTAGGTGGATCATATCCAGAAATCCTAACAGTAGAACAATGCATGATAAAGCCTCTGTGGGTGATTTACTCCTTTTTAATCAGTTATCCTTGAGGTGGCATGACCTCTTATTCTGCTTGTAAGAAAGCTTTCCTTCAGATATTCTGCAGTGTGGTCCTTACCCTACAACAGCTCAAATTGCATATTCTTGATCATTTAACATTGTCATCCCTGAATTTTTGAAGACTAGGTTTTGATTAGGATATGGTCCCAGGTAACTAAAGAAGGGGGTCATGGGGTTTTTTCTCCTGGATGGGCCCCTGTCAAGCTTATATTACCAACACTATCAGCCTCTGTGTGTGTATAATTACTACTGGACAGTATTGCAACATCATGACATTTTATGCAATGAGTGCATCAGTGGCAACTTATTTGATCATGTTATACAGATAGCCTGTGTCGGAACAACCTCTGTCCTTCATGCCCCAAAAGCACTAGCATGTCCACAGACAAAAATGCACTGTACATACAGAAAAAAATGTGTCATATATCTTTAAACACAGACTGCTGCTTTGTATTATTGTGATGGAAACTCAGAAAAATAGGTCACCAATTAAGCTAAACTATTACACTAGTGATTGCTGATAGATCAGCAGACAGCCTTATGTTATGTCACTGATTTATACCAAGGGTTTCGACACACCCCACACTAGATTTATGAGAAAACTGATCACTTAGTATCAAAGCGGTGTTAGGTCCAGTTGACAATTATCCTTCTGCTTTAACAGTAATAGTCTGTTAATCGTACTGGCTTGCCTACAATCAGTTGTCAAAACAGTGTGCAAGGGTTGACATAGACCAGCACACAAGAGCTGTGTGGAAAATAGAATTGTAATTTATGAGCTTAGGCAAAGTGAAAAGTCAATCAAAAGTGAAGCTTAAAACAAATGGCATCCTGCTTCAAAAGTTACCTCCTAGAGAAGGACATTTAAATCAGCTCTGCTGCTTGTGTAGTTGTGTGCATGCAACTCCGTCAGCATGCCTGTTTAGAGTTGCCCAGATTGGAAAGCATCTTGGATGCCTATGTCTCTATCACTTCTGTCAATCAGTATCTTATAACAGGGATTGAAGAAATTCGAGTAATTGCTTATGCAACAAACAAACCAAAAAATGCGTAATTCCTTTTCTATACACAGAATTGAATTGCAGTCTGAGTCATTTAAAAAATGACATTTTTTAAAAAATATTTACAGTACTTTTGCATCTGGTGCTAGGGAGTTAGTTTTGATAGCAACCTATGTAACTCATGAGGTTTTTGGTTTCATATGGCTTGAGTCTTCATGGGTTGACGGTTCCCCAAGAACATGCTCAGTCCCTGCTTGGCTCTACTCCTTTGAAAGTGGAATACAGGTTTTTCAGCCAGGTGATACTTACAACTGCACCTTGAGGTTTTCCAGGTTCATTTGAGAGCTCAATAAAGAGGCACTTCCAAAACACACAGGATTTTCAGCCTTGAGACCCATGGCATGGTTCCCTAGTACCACCTACTGCTGCAAGAGGTGATCTCTGGTATCAAAGCCACATTTGGCAATCTAATTCACTTATTTCTAGGTATATACATTTACAATACATTTACTCTTTTCCCTTGGTTGGCCAATATTGTCATCCTGGTTGATTATGCTATTAGCTAGACAATAGCAACAGATGCTATTCCTCACATTGCTTAGTCTTGATGAATTTTACAAGGGCACAAAGCCATGAACTGCCAGCCTTGCCCTCCTCCAGGAGCTGCTGAGATAGGAAAGAACTGACCAGTATAGAACAAAGTTTCTTAGTCTTTCCTTTGCTCATAATCGGAACGTCAGATTCCTTGCCACGCCTGGGAAGCCACTTGGCTCTCAGCAGCAAAAAAGTAGCAGCTGCAGCAATGCTCCGTGGATAAAGGACAGTAAATAAACTGTTTTTATTTTTTTTTATATCCTCACCAAGTTTTGAATTAGAAGACAAGTCCTCTTTTATTTCCTTTATCCTACTTGGTTTATCCCCTTCTCCCCATTGTACTACAGACAGCTAATTGAACAGAATACAACTGTTGCCAACATTTTGCTCCTCATGTGCTTGCTTTCTTCTTTTTAATTTTTAGCAGCTGATTTCATGGGTAGTCCCAGTTTCCTATTTTTAATTGCATAGGCTACTCGGAGTGGAACCCTTGGGCACAGTATTGGTAAGTTTTTGATGTTGACCCTAGAAAATATCCAGCATATACTGCTATTAGCATGTTAACCCCTGCTAGAGCCAGTTGTTTCCTAAGATGTTCAGCAACTGTGAGACCATTCATGATCCATGGAGTCACTTGGTGGTGCTCCACATTCCCTCCGGGGTCTCAGCTGCTGTTTCTAAAGACGGAAATGCAGGACTTCAGCTTCCAAGTCTTTCTAGTCCTTAGCCCCTTTGCCAATACTTGCACACAAGACTGAAGACGTCATCTGTGCATGCTTTCATTCTGGAATAAAGGGCTGCTCAGTTTGTACATGAAGCAAGTTTACAGATCATGTGCTCATGATGGCTTACTCTGTATCACTACCTCTCAATTCTCACAGAGGAGGAGCAGATAATGTGGGACAGGAGCTGTATTCAGCTGGCAGCATGCCCAGGAAATGCCTACAATCTTCTGGGCTTCATAGGTGTAGGACACAAGCTATTTTTCCATTTTACTAAAATGATTCTGCCCCTTGGTCCAGGTTAATAACCCAAAATAAACCTTCTGCAGGTAGAAAGCTACATCCAGTCATTCCAGCTGTCACTGTTATTAGTGCATAACCTTGAAGTTTCACCAATTGTCTTGCTCATATCGATAAGAGGTAGGAAATGACTTTCTGATAATAAATCTCTAACAATAGAGCAGCCAGATGAGGAGCAAGTAGGATGCTGTAGATACCCATTACAGTTCATTTACAAATCAAATGTTTAATGTTTTTACTTAAGCCCAAAAATTTAAGTTATCGATACTTCTTAGTGAAAGATTTCATATTAGATCTCAGGAAACAATTGAAATTTTTATAGTCAAATTATATGCCTATTATTTCTTATTTATTGCTTTGACCTAACGGAAGTATTTCCTGCATGACACCTATTGACTGTATTGGCTCAGGTTTCCCCTAGACTTAGACACGTGTCCAATAGGTTTGGAAATTTGCACAACTTTTAAGAAGCTTTTGATTTGTCATGTCTGCAAGGGTTTTACAAAGTTGCCTTCCCCTGGAACTACAGCAGCTCATTTTATGACATGTCTTTGAGGCATGCAGTGAAGATTTGGACCAATTTGTGTCCTCTAGCCAACTATGGAATTTTAGCATCTTCATCGCACTATGGAGATTGCATGACAAACAGCCATTTCATTATAAAAGCAACTTTTCCTCACTTGGGTATTTCATGGTAACATGTTGCTTCAAGCTCAATCTACTCATTGAGAACATTCTTCATAGAGTTTGTTTGCCTCCCCCCTACATTTTGTCATAAAAAAAGTCTTTTTTTTGAGCTTGATGCAATACATACTACATTTTGTCACTTCACTTGCATTTCATTTATGTCTGTTGTGTGTAATTTGATTACTTTGAATTATTATCTGTTTCTGCTGTTGATTATAGTGACTAAATTTTAAGCTTCTGTAATAATTAAACACCAGGTATAACAACAATACAATATAAAACCTATTGTTGTGCTACAGGAGAGGAGCAAATCCAATCAGCCATCTTGGGAGTGGTTCTAGTTGTATTGAAGTTTTAGTTCACCTAAAAGTAATAATTTCTGATTTAATTGATTGCCCCTTTTAGCATGGTGAATATCAGAAAATATTGCACAGGTCTGAGAAATCTGTCATACCATAAAAATATTTTCTTTCTTACAAATGAAAATAATGTTAGGCTTTAAGAAACTAGGATTGCAAGACCTTTAGAAGATCTACTGTGATCCTGTTTTCACCAGCAAGTGTCACTTGTTGACTAACTAGAGCCCAGACCAACTTTCACGTTAAAATCACAGTATGAAGTACTTTAATTACCTTATTCATTAATTCTTTTTTATTTGTAATTCACTGGCTTAACTTTCATCATATTTAATTAAAAAAAAACATATTTTCAATCATTTCACTCCATACTATCATCCAGTGCAATGATTATAAGTGCTCACAAGCTCTCAAATTCTGTGCTTCACTGTGGGTTTCATTCTTCACTGTTCTATCTTGTGCTGTATTTGATAAATGTAACTACCATGTAATACAACCATTCTGTTTTAAATCTGTTACATATAACGTAAGATGGAAATACTTATACTGAATTTTCAAAATATCTGTTGGGCTTTTTTAGGGGCTTTGTCTAAATATGGTATCAAGCCCAGAAATGAAGGTTTCAAAATAATTTCCTATATCTGTTAATGAAGATTTGTATACAAGGAGCGTTTCAGAAATAGATTCCTTATTTATTTTTACTAAAGTGTAATCAAGCCTTTGCTCCTTTTATGCCTTCTTTTCTGTACTACCTTTAAGCCATCAGTTCTCTCCAACCATGATTGCTTTGGCAGGATCAAAATCTAGTCTCCTCCTTTTTCATATGTAATGAAATGAATTAACTCCTTCATTATTCATTCATAAGGCACATTTGTTCCTTGTAACAGGTTCGTATATATTATTGTTTCTTGATTCATCAACTGTGTTTTTATTTCTAAATGATGTTCACAAATTAGTTATATCCTAAATATTAATATTTTCATGTATCCAACAGTATTAATATTTTCATGTATCTAACAGTATTAATATTTTCACCTATTGTAAGCTTTTTAAATTATTTTAAACTAGGTAATAAGCTGTTCTGTGAAAAAACTAAATATTGCAAACATCCCAAAGAATGAAATTTGCTTTTGTTAATATTGACATTTTCATTAATATTGAGGAACAAGGCTAGTCAGAATACCATGATGAAACAAAACTACTCCCAAAAGCGTTACCAGTAGAGGAATATAGTGGCAGCTGAAGCTGAGGACCAGCATTAGAGTTGCAGAACTGCTTCAGAAGGCTGTCAGAAGGCTCTTCATAACACATTGAATGAATAAATTGGGTAAGTGAGTGAGAAATGAAGTAGGGAGAAAAGGTAGTATGCTGTGCTGGGATAAACATGCAACCAACTGATATTCGTGTTTTCTATAAAATTAACTAGTTAGAAACAACAGAATTGTCTGCTTTTTCAGTGACTGGCGACTTTCAATTGAAGTTGTGAGCAGTATCATTACAACGCAAGGTTTCTTCTCTGTTCACTAAACACAAGTCGTGTTCCATAGATTGAAAATGCTGATCTGAAATGTAGTCCCCTGTCTTGTTTCAAAGAGCAATAGATACCAAATGCTACAGAGAAACAAATAATAATTTTATCAACATTGGAACTTTCATTCTGGCCTCGTACTGCTATCATAAATCCTAACCCACAAGTATTCACTATCTTTTAACATATATATGCATTGTGACTATTGTACCTGTAGGTGATAAAAGTTAATTGGAAAATTAAGTAGGAAAAGCTGGTATCTTTGATCAGATGAGCTGGTACAACTGGAAAAGTCAGACAAGCTGTGAGGCACACATGTTCTTCAAACCAGTTGGAGTAGTCTACTGTGTCTTCACATTTTTTTTGCTAGCAACATCAGTGAGCTTAAAAAGACTTTCTTCTCACTGGAACTTGAATTTCTCTTACATCCTTAGAAAATCATGGCTATAAATATCTTATTTTAAAATGTTATAAGGTCCATAATTTTTTTCTTTTGATTAGTTTTGAACATACTTCTTTTTCATTAAGTAGGTTATTTCTTTTCCCTTTTTCATTAGAGAAAGAAGTACAGGTATGAGTCTTTCTTACTCTCTTCATGCCACTTACCAAATTAAAGTTTGACCATATTTGTAGTTATCATTATCTGCATATTAAATGGTCTTAAATTTTTACATGCATTCCTATGTGTACAATATTATGTTTCTAAACAATTTTGCTTACTTTTCCTGGACTCTGTTGCTCCTTTGTTTTTTATCAGATTGTGTACTAAAAGCTGAACATATTTCATCATTCTTCTCAAGCTGAGGCTTTCCTATGTATTTATGCAGTCGTATTGCTCAAAAATGTGGATTTATTACATTAAGTTTGGTGTGGGAATAAATTCTACATTTTCCTAAGGTTTTGGTTTTTTTTTAATTCTGATATGATAATACCAACAAATTAAGAAAGCTTAGAAATAAAACAATAATTAAAAAAAGAACTAATTTGATTAGAAGTATGGACATAAATTTGCTCTTCCATAAACATGTAAAGTTTGAGTAAAAGTTGAACAAAAAAGCATAAGCAGTGAACCAGATTCAGTTCTCACTGCTTTGGGAGGGTGTTCTAAATTGTATGACCTCTTAAGGTACCTCCCAGACCTGTAATTTTACAGAATGAAATACATCATTAAAATATTTAGTGTGCCCCGCACATGCATTAATCTAAGTCATTTATGAAGATTTACATTCTACTAATCCCTCTCTTTCAAATTGCTAATAAATTAGGTAGATAACTGTGGTCTTAGTATAGCACCTTTCCTCATTCAAATCAAGTACGAACACAACAGCAGCTGTACAGGGACTCCTATTATTGCTTCTCTTCTCTTCTCTGTTTACCTTTCTTTCCTAAGTGCCCTTTATTCTGTGACTTGCTTCTTTTCTTCTTTGAAGGAATTTGAGATTTTTTTCACATGAAAAATAATGCTGCATGTGCTAACATGTCAATTTATATAGTAATTTTTGTATCAGCATGATTCCTCTCATAAAACCAGAGTATTTTCTTCACTGTATACTGTGTTGCTTTGGAAGGAGTTTTAACTACAGTGAAAAAGCTTCTTTTAAAACTAGAACAATCATAGCCATGCAAAGATTAATGCCATTTTAATGGCTGTGTATTGATTTAACAATATCGCTGTAAAATGTACAGTGATTTAACTGTTCCTATAGAAACAGTAAAATATTTCAGCATATACAGAACCTTTGTCTGTTATATGATGATTTGGATCTGCTAGCTTTAGAAAGCTAGTCATACCTGAGAACATGACTGGATGTGTTTTCATGAATGTTAAATAAACAGATATTTCAGTAGACCATTGTGGGTGCATTTGAGAGCAGGCCAAGAAGACATGGCTAAAGAGGTCCAAAAATAAACTGTCCTGAAGTACCAATACGTGTAAGATTTCTGTCCTTTGCTGCATCTTCTTTAGGTCACAAGAGCAGCATATAAAGAGGCAATCTTGCTCACTGATTACTATTAATATTTGAACAGGTTTTTCATTGCTGAGTTAGCAGCTGTCAGAATATACTCCTTGGTGAGATTTTAATTAACAGTATCTGAATCACAGGAGAGCTAGACGACATCTGATAAGGTATAGATCAAATGGACATGTAAAAGTTCCAGGCTGAGGCAATTTCTACCAGTTAATAAAAGATCCCAGAGATGGATCTTGCACTTTTAGCTGCTTTTTATTGACACCACTGAGATCTTGACTTGTAACACCTAAATCAGTACTTTCATGGCCGGAAGAGAAGCATTGTTAACTTAAAAGTGCAGAATAAAGGCTTCCTTAGATTAGCCTCCTGTGGGTGCAATAGCACTAAGCAATTGATGACAACAGGGAAGAGCTTGGCCACTCTCATTGCGAGATGGAAACACTCTGTAAAACAATTCCACATCCCTCTTGTAGCAAATAAGTGCTTCCTTGCAACAGCTGCTTAGCCAACTGACATTACGTGGTGAAGATCCTTCCAGAACAAGTATCTGCATTCTTTCTACCATACCCATGATGCACAGCAATGCACATCCAGGAAAAAAAACAACACATGGCGAGGCAAAACTCTGAAACTAGTGTGAAATACTGCAAGCAGCTTAATTACACAGACTTGACCAACTATTAGTCTCCTCCCTAAGTTCCAGTCTTTCCACAGTAGATCTACTTCAGGCACTTTACAAGGCATAGCATACTTGTTATACTGTCCTGCCTGTCAGGCAGGGCAGGGTCCTGATGTGGGGTAATCTCTTCTTTTTTACAATTTCAGGGCTTGCAGGAGGGCTCTGCTATGTGATAATGCTCCCAGATAGCTGGAGTTCATGACAGAGGACTTGGCTGGGCAGATGCTGCCATGCTTAGACATGAGCTTAAAAGAAACTGTAAGAATTATCTGTTCTTACCTGGCAAGTGAAAAAGAGAAAGAAGGGTGAACTGCCTGTGTCCATTCTCCTTTACAGTCCCAGAAGGGGATAGATAGTCTTGCTATTTTAAAAGTTAGACCCCAGTCTTAAGAACTGTGCTCTCAATAACTTCTAGCACGTGAGCCAAATATGTAACAGGGCAAGTGGTGCTGCTTCATTTTTTGTTATGAATTAATAATAGGATACTCCTATGTTTGTTAAGTTTAACGGGACCACAAGTGATGATCTGAATTGCAGATGGTAATGGTTCCTTCCTTTCTGATTTGGCTTTGATAGTTTCTTTGATGTAGAAGAACTGCAAACTTAATTTGCATAACATTACTCCCACAACTATCAGTCAGTTGATGAGCTATCTTTATTAAATTTTTTCACCATTTCAGGATTATTTACATGATGCCTGATTTTACAATGACATCAAGCTTCATTACACAGGTAGCCTACTGATGAACATCTGGTACCTTATGAGTTTTGATACTCTTAGTGAGGTATTCAAAATTTTGCTCCTGTTAAAAATGATTCCACTCTATCAGAAATTACTACCATTCTTAATTGATGTGCAATGTCCTGTCAGGGAAATGGCAACTGGAGATGATAAAATGAGTAACTGGATATAAATTGTGAACAAGTTCCATCAGTGGTTTTGCCTTTTATCAATATGAACATATAGGATATTTTCAAAATATAATATGAAAATAAATATGTTTGTGTTTTTACAAATGCTCTTCTAGGTTATAATTCTCACTCTTATTCTAACTCCAGTTTCCTTCCTCTCTTTCTTTTCTATACAGGGTGTCTATTTCTCTTACTGCTGAGTGGAAGAGAGAAGATCTGTTTTCACAAATCCCTTGAATGTAAAGAACCATTTTTTGTCCAGAAAATAGATTAAGTTTTTTGCAACTCTGTTAAACATGAAATGCACACACTTCCTTTTCTTACTATCATGAATTGATACAGTTCTAACATTCAGTGGTTTTATTGAGAACGCCATGTGACATCACTCACTTTCCTGTTTCCAACACTTTTTTCTCTTGTCCTCTAGTATTTAGTTCAACTTTGGGTTTGGGCAGTACAGTGGGAAAGAAAAAAACCCATATTTGCAAACGTAAGAAAGATCTCATTCAAAATGTGTTGTATTTTTGTTTCTTTTTTAATCAGTTCAGGAGTTGAGTCTAATTTATTGCCCAAAAGAAACAAACAGTCCTAGGAGCTGTTCAAATATGGTTTGCAGAGGTCCCTTGAGAATATTTCTGGGACTGGAGAGAGGAAGGTGCTAGAGCATCCAGGACCAACATCCAATACTGGTTACGTTTTGAGGCTTCCACTGCAATTCAACTAGCAATGGAAACATTACTTGTGCCATATGCCTCCTATTAAAAATACTTTCCCATGAGCAAGTGCTTACACAGGCATTAATAAAATAAAGATTCTGGACAACAACATCAAGGAGCTGCAAGCTTTCTTATTTTTTGTGAGGGGGAAGCAAAGGCAATGTTACAGAGCACTCTCTATTTTCCAAAGAATGGTTTTTCTACCAGGCAACTTTTGTGAAATTTTATTTCACAGCTTTCCAACTTGCCTATCCTTTAAATGAGAGTATCCTGATGCCTCTGAAAGTCCAAGAGTGCCCATTACTAATGAGAGTCTTCTTGATGGAAATAATATATTTGACTCACTGTGAAATTTAAAATAATATGCCTTTTTTTTTTTCTTTTTAATGAACAATTCATTGAAGTAAAGTTTACTAAATTACGCAAGGTATTTTAGGAATTAGGTGTGCAGGGTTAAATCAGACATCAAAGAATGACACCACTAGCTTGTTCTAAACATGTCTGCTTTGTAATCTGTAAAACATGTCCATGTACAAGAGAAAAGCAATTTATCTGTATCTCTAAATGGTACAGTCATTTAGCCTATGTGAATTATTTTGATTGGAAATATCTCCTCACTTGCCTCTCCCAATATAATCGTGAATTTACAGTTTGAGTGGTAATACGTGGTTCAACATTAACATTTCAAATAATTTTTACGTACCTACAAGGTCTATAATAGGCAGCAGGTTCTGTAATTACCAGTAAGGTACTATATGGAATAATGTAATATATTTAAAAATGTAATGCCTTTTAGATTGTGCTTTTCCTTCTTTTAGAAGAACGCTAGGAATTCTGAAGGGTACACGGAGAGAATCACTTTCTATTTGATGAATCGAGTTTATAATAAAATGGCTCCAAAGACCAAATAAAAAATATCTGAGATGGCAGAAGGCAGGATATTAATGTACTGATATCATCTGGATAATAATACAGCATGTTCCTGAACTTAGAGGTTTTCAGAAACTTTGAGAACTAAAATGACTATGTTTTTCAGGTATTAAAAAGTTCTAAAGTACATTAGTTTAAAAGATGTACTTAAAAATAGGTGATATATGCACATGCAGACTTGTGACTGCATTGCCCTGATGAGTCTAGAGAGTCAATCCATAAGGATCAGTTCTCTTCCTGAGAAAATTTCCTCTACAAGGAATAAATGGGCCTGCAGGACTCTCTTGGCAGCTCCATACCTCACAAGCAGGAGGCAAAAAACCAAAGAACCACTGCAACGCATATATATCTCAGCTGTCCTCAAATGCCAGAACAACTCTTGAGGCAGCAGGTAGCTCATGTTGGTCGCTACATCAATACACCAAATAAGAGGGCATAAAGTTCCTCTAGGTTACCTTTGCCCTGTTCTTACACCCTCAGGCTAAGTTGCGTTGGTGCAACATGTCCCCATTGTGCCTGAGTTCTTTAATACTGAGCATACTCCAAAAAAACCCCTTGTTTCACTGTTCTCAAGGGTTAACTCAATAAAAAAAAACACAATAAGAGCTACTGAAAAGTCTGGAGCAGGAAGGAACCTGGATTACTGCTCCTAGGTTTCCCACGCTGCCAGTGTAATGAATTGCCATTTTCAAAAAGGTGGCTACAGCTGGTTTAGAATTTAACTTTATTTTTTCTTTTATTTCTAAGTGTAATTAAGAATTAATACATCAGTCCTAAAATCATGAGCCCTTGTTGTAGGAGGAGGAGGCAGAAAAGTTTCATTGCTGATACACTCGTGGTGGGAAGATGCTTCTTGGAAAGTATCATTTGTCTTGGGTGATTACTCGGGGGTGGAGCAAAACACCCATCCTAGGCAACCTGGTTACAAAATTTCCTTTAATGTCTGTAAGGACAGGAATCTGGCTTTTTAATTTACAAGAAAATGTGATGGATATTTTTAAAACTACTAACAACACCTTATACCAACTTCTTTCATACTGCCCAGCTCCCTTGTTCTACCTGGCACTTAAACTTTTGCGTAACAAGGACTTTTATCACTTCCCTCATGCACCTTGTTCACCTTTGTATCACTATCCTTCCCTTCCTTTTTTTTTCAGTTAGTTTGCTGGGCAGCAAAGTGTTTCAAAAATGTGTTTGTTATACTTACGTATGTTTTTCCATAACCAAATTGCACTGGTCACTCTTTATACTGTGCTAAATCTTTGATACTGGCTAAACTTTAATTAAAAATAGTTCAAGACCATAGCTGAAGTACTGTTCAATTATTTTTAGATGGCAGACTTTATGTAGATTTTCTGGGTGTGGGTATGAGTGAAATGCATGACAATGAAGAAAACTACACTGATTGATTGTGCTTCTGTCATTCAGAGCACTTTATAAATACAGCTTGTAGCGTGTTTCTCTTCAGCTCTGTACTAACACACAGGCCTGACCTGAGGATGCAAATTCCATAAGGGGATAATTTTTGAAAGTAGTATTTTAACTTCTACTCATGCAATTACCTAATTGTTCTCAGGGCATTTTAAATTATGTTTTATAAGACATAAGCCAAATTCACGCTCTTTGTCCTGAAAGGACTTGTTTCTTTATTCAGCAGATTTTTATACCATATAGAAGAGCAGTGTCTGCACAGTATTTGAAAGTTAAGTCTTTGTTTTACCAAATATTATGTGCCTCAGGGACAGGAAGAAAGCCTGTGCAACAGGTTTCTGCACTCTTGCAGACGTGTTCAGACAAATTAACTTGTCATGACAAGTTTTGCTTGGTCTTCCTGAGGGAAGGCAAAGGGGCGTGGAGTGCCATAATGCTACCTCACTTTTTCTCAGTGGATGTCTTTGATTTGAAGTTATTTGAATGGATTTTTCTTTACACACGGGACGCTTCCCCTCCAATCTCCGTGCTTGCGTAGACCTCATGTAATGTAAGCCTACATCCTTCTCCTTGGAGCAGATACAGCCAAAACAGACAGCTGTTTAGATCTCCCTGGCAAAGAATCCCATCGGTCTCACCCACACTGGATGCACATACGTGGTCTCATGGCTGTCAGACCCATCTGTTAGGATGGCGTGGTGCCCATGCTCAGCCTTGTGAGATAGATTCACTGCAACACAGATACAAAGCAACCATGGGGTTTAGGGCAGGCAATCTATACAGCATGGCAAATAGTGTCTATGATATGGGAAATAACACCTTTGGGCTATTAGCAACACCGTGAGTTTATTCAGCGTATATGTGTTATGTAGATACATGTCATGGAATATGTGGGTACAAAAGACACAAGTCAAAATATTTGCACCTGGAAGCATGAAATTAGAATCCCAAGTGTGTATGTCTGTGTAGATATACATATATATATACAGACGTATATACGTGTATCCTGTTTTTCAAAGAGCAGAATACACTGCAGTCCCCTGTGTAGAAACTGGCATAGGCTCAAAGCTTCTGGAAATCAAACCACTTGAATACATGCACTTGAGAGACATGAGCATAGTGTTCTTGAGGAAGAAGCTCTCCTTTAGCCTCCTGGTTTTGTAAGTGTTGGTTATTTTTGATACCACTGTGGATAACACAATGTCATCTGGAAGTGAGACTTGGAAGAAATAGGCTTAATCTCCTCAGCACAGCCAGGCAATGCACTGATGTGTTTGGAGAGCATTGCGTTTACTTGCTGCAGAATTGCCTCTACATCATGGCTTCATGAGTGCACAGGCAGATTCAGGTTAACTTTTTCAAATAATGGTTTGCTGGGGCTCCAGCAAACTTTCTCTTCCAAGTTTTGTGTACAGCTGCTCTCTGTGCACTCTCGGTGTGAGGTCTTCTGACTTCTCACTCTGTGTGAGGGTGGGTTAGTGTTCGCTGGAAGTGTGGGCTCACTGCTGGCAGTGTGCTGGCAGCAGAGCGGCAGGAGGTCTTGCTGACATCTACAGGACCAGACAAAGGTCCCTTTGTGGGAGTGCAGCAGCTTCAGAATACACAGTTTGTCATCAACAATTATCTGAGTGTCATAACTGAAGATTTGCCACCTACAACCCTGAAATACAGTGTGCCTCTGTCATGTAGTTAATTTTTTGTATTATTGTTCATTATTACACTAAATCCCTCTGTAACAATCTGACTAAGAGGGTCTATACAGCACCACAGATAATGGAGGTACAAAGTTCCCTATGCACTATTAAGTGTTGGAGAGATGTAAATGAGCAACAGGGTAAGTGAAAACCCACCCCATATATCTTGCCACGTATTTATCATTAGACCTCATAGAATTGTGTGAATTCCTTATTGTTTTAAAGAGTCCTTTTTGAAACACACAGAGGTCTGTTTATAGCCTCAGAGCAAATTAGGAACTACTGAATAGAGAAGAACTACGGTCGGTCACTGGTACATTTTCAAGATTTTCTCTTTTCCAACATTCATTTAAAAGAAGAGGTTTATTCATTTATTCAGTTAAATTCACCAGGGATAGCTTCACAGGAGAAGGAACTGAAAGCTCCAATTCACTTTAATATGTCTATTTGCTTACAATCTGTATTGGAATGCAGTAGCAAACAGCCAGTTTTTTTATTCATGAACATACTCTTTGAACTAAGTACATTTGAAAACACACATTTAGTTCTGGTTCCAGTAAAAGACAGGCAATGAACTCTATCATAAAAGCACTGCAGAATTAAGTTCTTTGTAGGCCTCAGTGCAGCAGAAAGTCAGAATATACAATTCTGTGATTCACATCATGGAGGCATTGACTCCTCTATGACGCAGCCACTAGGGTTCTGCTCAGAGCTTGCTGTGGGACTGAGCTGTTCTGATGGGCCTGACATTAAGCAAATGCTAAATCTTAGTGAATTCAGTCAGGGCTGGTGCTTAAATATTTTGCTGATAGATGCCATGAGAGAGCTTGCAATCTGGAGAAACGAACACAGAAAAATAAGAAAATGGGGAATAACTAATATTCAGCATAAAACTTCAGTAGTTACTACACCTAACACCAGCTCTACCTGTAGACAAAGGAATGACAGAAATAGTTCTTATGGCATTGATATGGAAGAGCAAATTTTTGTCCACAAATGCAACACTTAGCCAAAACTCAAGTAAACTCTGAACTCCAGTTCATACCTCTGGGTTACCACTATACCCTTTACTCAAAGATCCCCAAGTGGTCGAGAGGACAAGCTGCTGCGGCTGCCACATGAAACCTCTCAGCTCCAGCCTGGACCTAAGCTGGAGCTGGACCGCCACTGCTTTGCTGTGTGGCGGTCCGCTTGCTACGGCTGTTGGACAAAATTGCTCATCCTCAGCTGAGTCAATGCCTGCACATCCTCATCCTGCCCTCAGTGACCCCACAGGGCTTTCAGAGCACTCCTTTACCCACCACAGGACAGGAACTATCCAAGTGCCTACTTGGTGGGTGATAAAGTGGGTCCTTCTGGCCCCAGAAACAATAGATTGCAAACAGGCCCACCTCTACGTTTGTCTGCATACGCCCATGAATGAACCATCAGAATTATATAGTTCTCCCCCCTTTTTCTAAATATTTTCTAAATATATGATCCACAAAGCAACGACATCTTAACAAAGGAAATTAATCGTGTGGCTTTTTTAGAAAGCATGTGTTGTTTGATACATCTCAAGTACTATGTATGTATGTATGCATGTACATGTCTGCCTGTCTATGTATTTACCTATCTCATAGTTCTAGTTTTGTTTTGTTCCATTTTTGCAAGCAGAGAATTTGAGTCATATTTGCTATAGGACATGTACGTCTGTGGTCATAATATTTGACACATAATTCTCTGATAAATATGATAAATATATCGTATTTAAATCAGTAACTATGACCTGAAATATAATTACAAAATGATATGCCTGTTTAAATAAATGAACCTTTCTGAAATAAAATGTGTATCAAATGTATAGCCCCTTCTCCAGTTTCTTCTTTTCTCTTCGAATTATATTACATGATATATATTGTGATATGTGTCCATCTAATTTAACAGCTTAAAGAAATAAGCAAACCTTTTTAGTTGTGCTTAACCCTGTTAACAATATTCCACAGTCTATGGAATTACTGTCCCACAGGAATTTTTCTCTGGATGTTAGAATAAAGGCCTCCTTGTACATAAACGAGATATATGTAGTTGTATAAGGACACAATCATTTCCTAAATATGCAAATTAAATAACCACTTTAGCCTTGCTTAAGGTGAAAGTGGGACAGAAAGTGCCTTTGTATCTGTGCGTTCCCACTGATGTTCCAGCACCTCAGTACAAAGTTACTACTATTAAGAAATCTGCTGCATTTCTCTGCAGCCCAGAAAACAGGAGAGCCAGAGAAGGGAGCTATGTAATTCTGAAAACTCCTCACACTTTCCATTATCAGAAATATCTCCTATATTTTTGAGCCCTTGAATGACATACGAGGCTTTAATTACTTAAACTCTTTTATTTTTTAGTCAAATAATATTTCAAGTTTTCCTGTACCGACTGAGTGGATGTTCATCACAATCAGATGTTTGCTCCCTTGCTGCTTGGCTGAACAGGACATTTTGTGTACGCCTGTGCAGTGAGAGCATTTGTTCCAGGAGGTTTTATTCCCATGGTAATGGTGCCAGTTCCCACCCTGTACCCACTGACTTCTCTTCCCCATTCAGTCCCCCAGGCTGTGCAGCCATCTGTGGAGCCACACACTGCACTGGATGGATAGATGGATGAATGAATGAACTTCTTGATGCTTCATGTTGCCATGTCCATGCTGGTGTGGTCCTCAGGAGTAAGCCAAAAGAACAGGAGAGGCATAGACTGCAGACACCAGTTACAGAAGATAGGAGCCATCTTTATGGAGTTATCTTTTTCACCTGTTATGCTTTTGCCAACATTTCTGATCAGTCATAACAAAGCATATCTAATAGCATAAATAGTTGTGTATCATATCACTTAATGGTGAGAAGTTCAAGAGTTTATTTGCTGCCTTATCTCCCAAATATTGGGTAGTTTTGTGTTTATGCAAAAGGAGGTTCCAAGCATAAAATAAGTACAAACTTCTAATTCAATATTCTTCTGGAAGCTTGTATGAGACAAAACAAAAAATGTAACTGATAAATTATACATTCAGTATTTAAGTACTCCTAGCATTCGAATGCTGCTTTCTGCACTGAAATCAGCTTTTGTTTTGGTGTCAGTTCAGGGCTTGTTTTCTTCAAGAAAGCCCAGAAGCATAACCTGAGAACGTAGTATTTTCCAGATCCAGGAAGCATCACGAAGGAACACAAATTAGCCAGTTCAGACACTTAGAGATTGACATACCCGCTGTGTGCTTTGCCACAAGCAAGACCAAGTTAATTACATCCATGCAAAGGTATACTTGTTCTGATATTCAAGGGCAGAACACATATGTCTAAATTATGATTAATACAGGTGTGAAAGAGACATTTCTTGCCAGCAGAGTTTGACCAAGCAGATGGCATGCATTCCTTCAGAATTAGCTTGGTTGTCTGCACTGCAACTTGTTGACACACTCCGAATTATAATCGAATAAATTATTAAGAAGAGTTGCTATATAGTGTAATAGGCATGAAGGATGCTGGAAGACAGCAGAAAGGAAAAGAAAAGGTGGCACAGAAAGGAAAAGAAAAGGTGGCACAGAAAGTCACCATTTTTTTATTTTTATCCTAGCTTGACAACTGGGTAAGAAAAAAGCTTGACAAAATATCTGCTCCTTTGGACACTCAGACAACCCTTGTGGTGGAAAAAAGGGTAATATAAATTATACCATTGACACAGATGAATCAAAGAAGTCATGATTAAGTGTAAAGACTAATTTATGACTACTGGAAATCTGCAGTGCTGTTAAAAAAGGTAATAACAAATACTGGCAGACAGGGCCATAAAGAGCAGAGGAAGATGATTATCTCCAGGAAGGGAGGTGAGGTTGTCCAGGAGTCCTACGTAAAAGCAGCATTCCTCATTTTGTCATCTTTAGAGAATCAGCTTAGAAAAAAGAGCAAAAATATGTACGTTTCTTTGATATAGCAAGGAATATTTCAACTTTGAAAAAAAAAAAGATTTCATGAAGCTGATATACGAGATTTTTTATGTGGGTGGCATTCTTATTGTTTGTTGGTTTTATTTTAAAAGTATCATGTGGGTAGCTGTAACTTCCTTTGCAGTATGGCAGATGAGGATGTGATCCAGCTCTGGAGATGGCAAAGTTCCTTTTCTTCAGAAACGTGGAGTTTCCTAGGATATGCCACTCAAGCTCAGGAAGGTGGGACAGCCTCCAACTGCCTGCAGCCACCTGAACCCCTCACTAATCCTCTCTCTTAGAATCATAGAATAGTTAAGGTTGGAAAGGGTCTTAAGATCATCTAGTTCCAACCCCCCCGCCATGGGCAGGGACACCTTACACTAAATCATGTCACCCAAAAACTTCAGTGTTGTCTACTCATTTTGAATGGAGCGAAAAGTTAGATATTTTGGGGAGGGAAGGATTATCTAGAGACACTTATGGACAATTATTTTAATAATGGTTTGGGTGTAGGTTTTGCCCTTCAGTAAATTCACTGAGCAAAATACAGTATGTGCATCTAACATACAAACCCTTTATAGAATGAGGAGTTACTGATGAATTTCAGCAGCTCCCAGAACTGGCACCATGAAATGTGAATTTGTAAGGAAAGGTAAAAGGGAAAAATGATGGGAATAGGTACCACTCTGCTAGTTAGTGTAAAGAAACATAGTCTGTCTTGTTAAGGACAAATAGCACTTAAGCAGTTGGTGACTTATTTCCTGTATCATTCCTCTCAGGTGTTTCTATTCTGCCTCTTATTCAGGTGGTAAAATGCCAGTTACTGTATTTTTCTCTTTTTCAAAAAATCAGTCACTCAGCACAAATCACTGGCCTACAGGTGAATAATTTTAAACATACGGCTTTAAAAAGTCCACTCAAAAAAAGATAACTTTTTACAATCTAGGCTATTACGTTTTCTAATTTTATTTTACCACTTAACAGCATTTGCAGTGACTCACAACATAACATCCATTGGTAGTTTGACTATGTGTTCTATATGAACCAAATTTCAACTCCATTATTCTTGTTAGGCAAATGTTTCCAAAACAGTCATAAATGCAATATGAATGGTCAAGCATTTTTTATCACTTTTTCACAACACTAATGTCAAGTATGAACTAGAAATACACATATGATCATCTATTCTGTTTTCTCTGAATTTTTCTTCATTGATCAGTTGTGAGAAATTACAGATTGTCTGATAGAAAGTTCAGCTATTAGGATTGCAGACAATTCTCTTTTTCCTTACTTAATGCCCATAGTCTCTTTCTAAAGGAATCAGCCTACTGTCAGGACAGGTATCTGGAATCACAGCAACCACTGAATCAATTTTTGTGACAACTTTTGTACATTAAAACAAGTATTGAAAATAGCCTGGGCTTTTCTCTTATTGTGAAGGAATTTATTTCTGTTTGTAATTTCCTGCCAAGAAAGATTTCATGCAGATAATGGTTTTCAAAGAACGCAATTGCTTGCGCAATTTGAGACGATAGCTTACTGGGTTTTGTTTCCTGTCCCAGCCAAAGAACAATATAAGGAAAGCTTAACAGAAGCTGAGCAAATTTCAGACTGCTTTATCCTTCTGTAGCTGCAAAACAGAAATAATCTAGTATGACATAATTTATATGAACTCAGTCAGAATAACTTTGTTATTACTGCCCTGCTCTCTAAATCTTGCATGTTACAGATTCTCAGAATACATCAAATCACTGGGTGAGGCTTTATGTAGCAACGGGATTTCTAGAACAGTGCTTCTGTTCAGACCGACACACAGACCCACATGACAGATGTCAGGCTTTAGAATAATTCTGGTTTACAGTATATTTCTGTCAATCACAAACACTGGAATCAGATTTTTAACTGTATGGTCAATATATGCATTCTCAGCCTTATTAATGTACGGTGGATTTTTATTTTCATATGAAGGTATTTATAAACTTTATGTGGTTTTGTATTCAAAGCCTGTGTTCCCCTCAGTTTGAGATATTGCTGCACAGTTAATAGTTTTGCATGTACACTGAGGGTAAGTCTACTCCTGGAAAATCAAAGAGAATTCTGAAAAGGAATTGCCCATGGATTTAGGTTCTGCATTAACGTTTCATGTGAGTTGCTCATCAATTCTGTAGCCTTCAACACTTCATTAATATTCAAGAACATTTATACCACAAATTATGGCCTCTAAACACTTTATATAAAATGTTAATATAATCAAGCATCTATACTTTATCCCCAGGTTCTTTTCTGTGAACATGGAACATACTGTTTTGTTTGGTGGAGTGTTTTATTGTGATAATAGTAATTTCCTAAAGCTATACTGGCATTATTAACATTATATTTGTATTACAGACAAATAAAGAATATTTTAGTTGTTTAATAATAAAAAATTAATACTATATTTACCAAGACTCAATTTTTATTTTCAAAGAGGTCTTAGTCTAAGGAATAACAAATTATTCAAGTACAAAACCAGGAATGATGTTAATAGCAACAACTATAAGGCAAACTGGAGGAACAAATTAACAGGTAAAATAGCAGAAAAAATAACAATTATTATTCATGTAAGCTTTGTTTTGTTCTGGTTATGTACTCAGTATCAGCACTCCTAAGTACTAGAGACTGGTGAAGAAATGTGCATATTGACAGTAGGGTTTCGTAGTTCCCCTCCTTTCTGGAAAAAAACAATACAAAACCAAACAACCAAAAAACCCCAAACAAACCTCAAAACAACCCCTCCCTCCCAAAAATACCCAACAAACCCCAACAGTCATAGAAATACAAACTGTAAAAAACTTATACACAATTTACCTTTTGAGGCAGTGTTTTATGCTCTTGATACAGAACAAGGTCCTATGAGTATGGGAAGTTAATATCAGCAAATATTTGGTTTCCAATGTGTTTACAAGTGGTGGTGTGGAGCATCTAAGATGTTTTCTTTTCAGTGGAAACTGTGAAATATGTGAGGAAGGAAATCTTTCCTTCTCCATCTTTTTTATGATATTGAGTCTTTTATTCCTTCCCCAAATGACTTCCTCCTGTTTCCCACACAACATTTTCTACAAAATTTCATTTCCCACTAGACATGTGGCAGAGGATCAATCATTATTAGCCTGTCAGCTTTCCTTTCTGCCAAACCTCACAGCCTCATCTCCCCAGGTCCTTCCACCGCTGTCTCCACACACTCACTAAGGGGAGAAGCTGTGAGGGAAATCAGGGGAATTTTTCAGTCCCAGAAAGACATGTGGGACTGCACAGCCAACCAGCAGGAGCTTCTGTTTGTGCACTGAAATCTTGTACATGAGGGGAGAAGACAGCAGGAAGTTTGAGTCATTTGTCAAGGGACAAAGACAACATAGCAGGGGAAACAGCTGCCCTCAGACATCTTTCCAGTGGATACAGGAGAAACAGGGGAGGAGCCAGAAACAGGAGCTTGTGTGAGTCCTAAATAGATTTAGTGAGGGGTCTGAAAGTTCAGGATTATGAGACCCTCCCAGTGGCCCTGGCCTAATTGTAAGCCTGAGTTTATACCGATTACCCACACTGGTGGGTGCTGTGATCTGCAGCTGAGGTAGGTGTGACATGCATGTCTGCATACTGGGAACTAACAGCTGCCTGCATTTGTATTAGGATTTATTCCCTAGAGAGTCATCCCATCCTTCTATTTGGAAAGACAGTAATATGCTATATTCATTAAAGGTGAAAAACTCACTGGTAAGCATAAAACACTACATGAATCACTGAACATAAACTGAGTTTGCAAACAGTGCTTTAGAAGAATTTCTACATTAAAACTCATTGTTTTCTAAACCCTCAACTTTCTACAGCATTTGCCTTTGAGGTTGTCCACATTTCCTGAAGAAAGCTGTGGGGTTAGAGTCTTCCCCTTTCTGTTGACTTCTGTTACACTAAGGGAATTCAGTGGCCCACATCTAAATGGCCTGCACCAAGTAAAGCTTTCAGAGGTCTCTCTCTGCTCGTTGCCCTGCCTAACAGTGCCCATATGACAGGGTCAGGGCAGCTCTGTGACAGCTCTGATGGCTGTTCCAACCTCCTGCAAGACTAGGGAGGATGCGGATTTTGGATCAGGAGATGCAGATGAGCTTATCTCAGCACAGAGGGATTTTGTACCATCATGGTCCGGAAAGAGAAGGGGTCATAGTGCAAACTAGTTTGTGTTGCACACACAGAACATCACAGACATCGGAGCAGATTAGACTCCGTTAGTTTTACCAGGTGTTAATCCAAAATTCGATAATCCAAACTGTAATTCCAAGACTGCTGAGAAAAGAATTGAATTTAAATTCCATAGCCAGACATGGTGACTATGGGAACTGTAGGAAAAGTTTGTAAACAGCACAAACTACACTCTAATTTTCAAATTAGTGTTGCATAATTACACTAAGGTATGCCTGTTCCCTCAATCCTGAACAACGTCTGATGCATGGGAATCTTCAGCAACAGCTTCTCAGTGGCCTGTGCCAGCCAGTCAAGATCAAAAGCTGATTCACCTCAAGTCTTTTGTAGGTCTTTAACTTTTTTGGTGACCAAGAGAGTCATGCTGGCCTCTTTCCCAAAGGCGTTTGAGAGCTGTCTGGGGGAGGAGAGCTGCATAGCTTCCACGGCCGTCAGAGGCAGGGCAACATTCCTCTGCTCCCAACCCTCACCCATCTGTCCCCCATCAGCTGGGGGATACTAAAATAAATCAGGAGTGGGCCGGTGCAGAATCAGTGTTACAGAAGGTATGTTTTTCACAGGAAATGTGTAAATATTTGGAAGATCTAAAAATAGGAACAAAGATGCCTCTGTGGCACAATGATGAACCTTAAAAAGTCTACTGCACATGTTCTACACCCAGTTGTTAAATAGCAAAGTTAAATTGATAAACAAACGTAGTTTTAAACAGCCAAAGATATAGACTCTTCGAAGTAATATCCTTAACATTAAGTTTTTAGTTTAACATCTTCCTCTTTCTTGGTGTCGCTTTGTGTAAAACAGTGATATTAGATACAATAAATATTATTCCAAAGCATCCAGTGAGAACTTGCTTAGACTCCTGCACAATATTCTCTTTTGGCCTGGCCTTTGTTACTGAAAAAACCCCCAAAAGTATCATCTTACATCTGTAATATTGTTCAAAAAAGTCTTGGAAACGCTGCTGGAAATGAGAGATGACTGTATCTGTCCTGAGTTTTGTCTAGTGTTTAATACTTGAGAACTTCCTACCTAAGCACCAGTAGTCCCAGTCCCTCACTGTACTTGGTCAATAAAATGTCTGTAAGAAGCACACTGTTGGGGCAGTGCTATGATGTTTTTATTGACCGGTCTTTAATATCACCATTTCTTCCATTTAAAGCAACAAGTAACTCATATCCTGTTGCTCTTGCTCAGCCCGAGACCTTCTGATGTTTATGACTCTTTTCCCATTGCTGAATCTCTGCCCAGTTATGTGTCATAAGCAGATTCCACTCCCTTACAGCCATATTCCTTTGCCCTGGCCAGACACATGCATGAGAGGAATGAAGTCACTCCCAGTCATTACTGGTCTCTATGCACATAGCTCTTCATATTTCTCTAGTCCAAACATTTATTTTTTGCTACTGCTCTCTGCCTTTCCTATCCAAGCTAGTCCTTTACTTGTGCAACTAACTGACCCTTAAAATATGTAATTATCTACTTTGTAAAGAGGTCTTTGACAAGCTTTTTAAAGAGGTTGTGAGGCAAAAGTGCTCTAAAAGATGAGGTAAATTAGGAACACAGTTACTCAGGTATGTTTTTCAAAAGCCATCTGATTTGTCAAAATTTGTCAAAGATTAAATCCTTTCTGTGACTTTATGTGGATTATTTCCAATTAAATTCTAACTTTCTGGGGGTTTCTTGAGTTTCACTCAAACCAGGACTTTATCCTCTTCGTTCTGATATGACCTTTCTTGGCAACGAAGGACTGAGATTTTAACAGTGGGATTTTTTTGTATGTAGATGTTTAATTATTTTTACCTCTGTTAAAATTTGATACAATTCATTTTTCTAAAGGTTCTATTTAGCAGCTGGAAATCAATTCTATAACATTAGCCTATAGAATAGCTATAGAATATAGCTATATAGAATTATATATAGCTATATATGTATTTTTTATATATATATTATATAGCTATAGAATAGCTACATAGAATTAACCTATAGAAAGCTACCAGACAGTTATCCAAATTAAAAGGATCTCCACCCTTCATAAACAATACTGTTTGATTTCAGGGCTTTGTCTCATCTTTCTCAGCATTGACACCTTCAGATCAGTCATCCAGGCACTTCTCTGCTGCTCCTGTTGCTCTACCACATCTTCTTCCTCCAGCTGTTGGTTCCTCCTTTGCAGAGACCCAGTAAGGGGAGACACAAGAGTGTCTTCCCACAGCAATGCTGCTTCTCTGCATCACTATCAATGCTCCACACTCCTAACATGTCAAATTTACTCAGAGTAGCCCACATCTCCACTAAAGAGCATGGGAAAGTTACTTGGTCACCTGCCTTCAGAAAAATTGATTAAATTTTTCTTTGTTTGCTTTTTAAAAAGAGATCAGATTTGTAACTCCAAAACCAGGTTAGTTTCCCTTTATCTTATTTAAAGTATATTTTACGAATAATTTATCTCCCCGTAAGCCCAAAATTTCTTTATCAAAAAATTCCTGTTTCTGAGGTTGACCATAACACTTTCCAATTCCAGTTGCCACTTCTTGTCCTTTTGATCTGTATCACAACTATGATTTATCTTTATAATTACTGCTTAGACCTCCTGTCTTGATCTGTCATTTTCCTCAGTATTTATTTTTCCTCCTCTGAGAAATAAATATACACTAATTTTTGTTACCTGATAGTCATGCCCAAGGGAATATGTTTTTATAGTGTATATTTATATCTATACATGCATGTTGTTTAATAATATTCATCCCTCTGTAAATTACTGTTTATCTCCAGGTAGAACATAGAATAGTTCCAGGTACTTACATCACTCAGGCAAAAAGTAACAAAAAAATAATAACAATTCAGTTTGTGACACAAAACGCTCTTGCATTTCTTCACCTTGGTTAAAATTGTATTGCGATGGGTAATCAGTCTCTTCAGGCCTCCCATTTCCCCTCTCTCATGGAAGGGGCAGCAAGTAAGACCAGGGAACTCCTGGAGTTGGTAAGTGGATGTACAGGTCTATGCTGGGGCACAGGTTCCTTAGTTTTGCTTGACAGGTTGCCTTTCCAGAACTATAATAACATACAATCTTAACTCATCCTCAGAAATTAGCCTAACAAGTTACAATAAAATATAAAGTAATTCCTCTGATAATCAAATGTGACCATGGCTGCCTCAGATGAAGATTTTATCATAGCTGTATTGTGTTTGACAGTCTATTAACATTGTAGATGTGGGTAATTACTATGGTCCTTTTCTGTGGACAACCATTGGTCTTGATTACTTTGTGACAGAATACAAAATATACTGTGGGCTAACAACAGCTATAGGGATACTCTGATGTGAGTGACACACATAAAGTTGGAGAAGTTGGTAGTGTCACTGTTATCACTAACAAGTCACTAGGATTTTTTTTGTGATGACAATAGTACAGCCTGATTTTCTGTTTGGTTAATAAACTGACATTTACTGTAAGTGTCATAATATGGCTGCTTAAATCTATAATATGCTTTCTTATTGTCTTAAGGAGGGTACTACTCTATTCGTGCAACATGTCATAGCTTTGTGCTGTATTATAGTTACTAGACCTAAGATTGCTGTAGTTCCTATGAATTTAGGGCTACTTAAAGGAATATTGCTGAATCTTACAGTGCCAAAATAGAATCACTTTACAGAGAAATTACAATTTAAAAACTGCTTGTTAATCACTGAATAAATAAACAGAGCTATCAAAGCAAAGGAGTAGACTCAAATGTAGTTCTGGTAGCTTAGATGTATTTGAGTGTTTGGGATTATCTCCCCCTCTAGTGGCTGGTTTATGCAGAAATAGAAAACCCGGGATTATCCCGTTACCTTTTTTTTTTTTTTGTGGTTGTGGGCCTCATCGAATCATTGAATCATTTAGGTCAGATAATGGTGACCAAAGTGGGCTGTTTATTTTTACTGTTTTGGACTAGACGTTCTCAGGAGATGCCTTTCAGCTTCAACTATTCTGTGATTTTGTGTTACAGTGGCACCTTCAGTATCTTCATGACATTAAAATCTCAGTGACGTGCCTTCACTAAGATATATTTGTCGTGAAAGTTAAAAAATAATCATGTGGAGAATATTAATGCTAAGGATAAGCACAAAATATAGAGATGTTTATAATAAGCAAAATGCCTGGAGACATAAACTCAGGGGTCATGCAGAATGAGCAAAGGGTAAACAAATAGTGGGAAGCCTAGGGAAAATCAGAATGCTTAGAGCCTTTTTCTTTGGTCTTAATAAAATGCTTAAGAAACTAGACACATATGATCTAATATGATACAATGGAGGTCATCAACAATTTGAAAGATTGCGCTCAAGACAAGCTGTAAATTATTTTCAGAGGAACTCTCTGAAGATACTGTATGAGATCTTCAAGGAGCCTGGCTTTCCAGGATGTTGTTTGTAAGGGAACTGAAAATTTGTATTCACATACAGTACCAGGCTGGGACAGCTGGTCCAGATGTGGATCATAGGATGGGAATGAAACTGAAACTAGTTTTCATTAGGGAAGCAGAGCATGACAGAAAAGCTCAGAAATCCAGTATTTGAGGAAGGAAAAGTCAATGAACAAGTATAAAGAATAAATATCAAAATGCAAAAGTGTATCAGAAAATGATATATGAGATCCCATGGCTGTCAAAGTGAATACTGAAAAAATCCAAAGTAAAAAGAATAAACGTTGTCCAGCAGCATTTTAAAAGTTTATGTTCAAACCATCAGTGGAAATCCCTTTCTGCTCTGTGGCATCTAAGGCCACTGGAAGAGTTTTATGTCCAGTTTTGCATGTCACATTTTGGCAACACTACCAAGAAACTGGAAAATCTTAATGAACAGAACCTATAAATATCAAGTAAATGATGAAATAAATAGCTTTTAGCTGAAACAGCTTGTTTTTAGGAGAGAACAAAATGAGGGAGAAAGCATTTCCCACTGAGGGAAAGGGAGCAAATAGCTGTGTGGGGCATATCTGTCTACTAGGGTTAATCCACAACAAACACAAAGGAGCACGGTCAGTAGGTTGAGGGATATGATTTTCCCCCTCCAGTCTGTCCTTGTGAGACCCCCTGCAGAACTATGTTCAGCTATGTGGCCCCCAGCATAAGAAGGATATGGAGCTGCTCAAGTGAGTCGAGGAGGTCATGAAGATGATCAGAGGACTGGAACACCTCTGCTGTGAAGACAGGCTGAGAGAGTCAGGCTTGTTCAGCCTGGAAAAGAGAGGGCTCTGGGGAGACCTTATAGCCGCCTTCCGGTACCTAAAGGGGGGCTACAAGAAATCTGGAGAGGGACTTTTTACAAGGGCATGTAGTGACAGGACAAGGGGGAATGATTGTGGATACCCCATCCCTGGCAGTGTTCAAGGCCATGTTGGATGGGGCTTTGAGCAACCTGGTCTAGTAGAAGGTGTCCCTGCCCATGGTAGGTGGGTTGGAACCAGGTGATCTTTAAGGGCCCTTCCAACTCTGTCTGTGATTCTATAAAGGTAATCCTCCCCTC